>NW_010416344.1:0-20433 GCF_000710305.1 Buceros rhinoceros silvestris | reverse complement strand
GCAGCCAGAGGGCTCCTTGCTCCTATCCTGCAGAGCAGGGGAGCATGAACAGAGTGCCCTCAGCCCCTACAAGGACTCCTCAGATCCCCAAGCCCTGCTCAGCCACAGCCCCCCCAGACCCCTGCTTCCCCATCCTGGTTGGAGGGGCTCTGCGACGCGGTTCCGCCCACGCTGGGATGCCTGGCAGCAGGCTGCGTGGCTCCGGGGATGACAGGGCATCTTGGCATCTGGCTCGCTGTGGTTTTCAGCCGCGGTAAAGCCAGTGATTATCCAGAGCCCCAACGGGCTTTGTCTCGCTGTCAGTTCTGCTCAAGCGCTTTCCCCCGTGTTTCTGCCGGGTGCCAATGCACGCTCGCAGCTGACGTGCGACGAGCTTGCGAAACGAGCCTGCTCAGCAAACCGGAGCGATAAGCCAAGGCTTTGTCCTCTAAACTTGTCTGTGGCTGGAACGAGTGCAGCTGTTGGGTCAATGCTTGTGACTTGGGCTCGGAACACAGGCAGCCCCCGCCGCAGCAGATATTTTGATGCTGTGCTGATGCCAGCGTATGTGAACCTGGAGATGTGCAGCCTTTAAAGCAGGGGATGTAGCGGAGAGAGCAAAATAGACCCCCAAACAGCGGCGGGTGTAACTTGGACAAAGCAGGAATCTTCTGCAAAGCTGGCACGATGGCAAAGTCTGGTCTCTGTTCCAAATGGCTTTTGTCTGCAGCTTCTGGTCATGTGCTGCAGCAATCCTCTAAACCTTCTCATCCTGCAAACGACACAAACAAAGGCCCTCTCTGCACTAGCAGGGAATGGATTTATTTCTCTCTGTGCGTCTTTATGGTTCCTCAAGCACAATAGGGACCTCTATTTGGGTTTGTTCCCCAAGACATGAGGGTAATACCAAATCTCGGTTATCCTCACACACCCACATGGCCATGCCACCCAAGGGGGCCGTCAGCGAGGGCTGAGCCTGCTCCCCTCCACATGCTGCCACTGGTGCTGGAGCTCACAGAGGGGTAGGTATGGCTCTGTGTTCCCCCCACGCACTCGGAGCCAGAGATCTTGGCTGCCGTGGCAGTTGGCTGTCTTGGCCTCATGAATCTTGCATGCTCCAAATCATGTATTCCACATGGTTTCAGAAAATGCTTGTTTTGATGGTGGCACCAATGTTCTCCATCATCTGATTTTACACATTTATGGTTTTTGTACCTGTCTGTCTGAGCTCACCTGTCTGCTTTTGTAATGGCCTCCCTGTCCAGCGACGCTTTTTCTTTCTCCTCCCTGCTCTGAGATTCACGGCCCCAGCCAGGACAGGCAAGTGCTGGCGGTGAGAGGTCAGTAGCTTGACAAACGCTCGAGGAATTGTGCTGCCATTCATGTCTTCTCAGAGCTGTGGGACCTATAGACCGGCTACATTGTGGTCCACTCTCGCGAGAAGGGCAGGTGCAAAAAGGCTTTTTGAGGGTGAAAAACACCTTTTTTGGGTGATCAGGAAATGCCTCCTGCAAACGAAGTGTGTATTTTGGGTGAGGAGCAGGATGCTCACCAGGAGTGACTTCACCAATATGCTCAACCATCAAAACATTATTTGGGCACCCACCCACGCAGGGACGTGGTGACCACCAGGGCTGGGCACCTGCAGAGGGGAAGGGAGAGGAACCGGGAGCAAATGGAGAAGGGCATGGATGGAGGGCAGTAGATTTTTGTTCCAAGAGGGCTCCTCTGGGCTTACTGACATGCCCATGGAGCTTGGTCCACATCACCTGCTCAGGTGCTTGTTCATGCATATGTGAGGCCCAGGATGGGGAGTGTGGAGTCAGAAGAGGGTCAGGCAGGAGGCAGAAGTGGGGTGGTAGAACTGTCACACCTGCAAAGTTCAAGCATGTGAAAGTCCCTGGATCTCCTGTCCTGGATGCAGTGCTGCCGGGAGACAGGGTCCATCTCTCCCAGCTCCCTCCCTGCTGGCAAGCTCCATGGATTGCTGGTGGGTTGGCAAAGGGTCCACATCCAGGAGGTCTTGCTGGTGTTTGGGAGGTGACCCATGCCTCACTACCTCTGCTAGGACCCGGCATGTGACCCAGCACAGCCGCCAGTGAACGGAGCACTTTGTTCTGACCCTTTGCAGTTCCCTGCCAGCCAGCTGCCCTCTAATTCCCCCCAAGGAGGGATTTTCCTCTCCCACCCTGGCTCCTGGCTCCCGGTGCCTCGGTCCCGGTGGCAGGGTAATCATTTACTTCCTGCCACAAGCCACTCCTTCGGACTTTTCCTTCGACCTTCAGATCAAATCGCCAAAATAAAAACAACACGAGGGAGAGCCGTTTGTGCCGCATCCCTCAGCTGGAGCTTGGCAGTGCCCACCAGAGCCGCTGCCCGAGCCCGGGAGCCCGGCTCCCTGCACCCCACTCTGCAGGTAACATCGATTTACTGTCTCTGCGGTGAGCGCGACTTTCCCTTCTCTTAAGGAGGATTTGAACCTGTTTGGGAGAAGCAGAGGTTTTTCTGAAGGACACGTCCCTTGCTGCCAGGGGGTGATTTGCTCCACGAGGATCTGGCTCAGGGTCAGCAGCTGGAGGTGGAGGGGGTTTGAGTTCCAGCAGTGGGTTTGTTTTCCATCTGTGGAGGAATCCAGAGAGGAGATGAGCAACCTTCTTGCTCGCGCTGGAAATATCATACTAGGTGGAAAGGTTTTTCCATTAACTGTGCCTCCCCCCCAGACAACTTCCATAACGAGAAGCTTCCATTACCCTGCTTGTGTTCACAGCCCCCTGGGTGAGCTCCTGAGGAGTGCAGCCGCAAGTGTTCCTGGCCCTGGGTAATTTCAGGAGCCGGCGGATCAGCAGAAGTAGCTGGTGACCGGTGCTGCGTGTCCCCATGTCCCTGAGCCACCTGAGCACAGGGAAAGGAGGCTTGGGCTGCACTGGGCTTTCACCGCCAGCGCCAGAAGGGTGAGGCTTGCAGCAGAAATTTCAGGTCATGCTGGCCGTGGTCTTCTGGGCTGTGTCTCTGTGGCCAGGCTGGGCCTAGCGAAGCTCAGGGGTGTCTCATGGCATGTCCCTGGTCCCCTCAGTGGTGGGACAGGGAAGGCTGTTTCTTCTTGGTGCCAGAGCAGGAGAACAGAGATGGGCTCAGCAGATTCCAGCACAGATCTGCTGCTCTTGCACAGGGGCTCACGGGTCCTGACAATGCCTTGAGCAGCGATCGGCCCAGTTTGGACTGGGCTGCCCACTGGACCCATCATATACAGCTCTGATGGAGACCATCTTTGGCTGTGCCGGCATCAGTTGCTTCCCAGGTTTTGCTTGTGGATAATGGACCCATCATATACAGCTCTGATGGAGACAATCTTTGGCTGTGCCGGCATCAGTTGCTTCCCAGGTTTTGCTTGTGGATAAAAAATGGTGAAATCCCATGCAGTGGAGCTGGAGTCAGCAGCTCTCGGGGACAGGGATGGGATGGGGACAGAGCAAGTGTCCCAGGGACACTTTGCCCACAGCTTTCCTAATGAACCCAGCCCTGTGCCAGCAGCGAGGGGCCTGGTTTCGGGCTCTCCAAGCCGTCTCTGAGCTGCTAAGCCCTGCTCAATCCGGCCAGGAAACTGCCTCTCTGCCCTTGTCCCCACCGGCTGGTCACACTCAGGGCTCGAGCTGTGGGTGGTGGCCCTGAGCACAGACCCTGTGTCAGACCGACCGCGCTGCAGGGGGAGAGAGGTTCCCACCCGCAAAAGCAGTTGTCTCTTCCTCATCCAGCAGAGATAACCGAGGAGCCAAACATTTTAGGTCACCTTTCACTGCAGGTCGATGGAAACTTGCTTTGTGCTCTTTAGAGAAGTATTTGTTTCAGTCTTATCTGGGCCCTTCCCTGCAATTCCGATCGCTCAGGTTCCACTCCAGTGATACTTTTATGATTACGGTTATGGACGTTGCTAGATAGAGAGATTAAGATACGAGACCTTTCCCTGGGAAATAGCATATATGCAGAGCACATAAAATACTATAACAGAGAGAGAGGAAGGTACCTCTCTGCGTGTAGAGACAACTGGATGGACCTGTTGTCCACTGGACATGTCCTGCCCCGAGAAGCTGTAAATGTGGCTTCCCCAGGGTGAGTGGCACCAGGCAGGGCTGACCCCGCCAGGAGGGACCAGGCTCAACCATGAGGACCACGCAGCCCTCCACCCCCCTAGAAGGACCTGGGGAAGTGAAGGCAGCTTTCCTCCATCAAAGAGAAAAGGAAAATGCTTCCAAGCACAGGCCATGTCTGGAGGCTCTAGGCTGTGCCAGTGTAGCTGAAAAAAAAATCACCTTTCTGTGACCAGGGCTTGTTCCCACCACGGTCTGACCAAGTCCAGCCCAGGCAGGAGACATGCACAGAAGGGGTTAAATGACCCGAGACCTGCTCATCACCTCTGGGCAAAGGTCCAGCCAGAGGTTTTCCTGGCACAGATGCGCTCTCTGGAGGGCAGGGAAACACCACCCACACACAGAAGACCAGCAACACTGGCAAAACCCAACACTCACACCAGCAGTTCTCCGGTTTTACTGGAATTGTTCAATTTTGTTTAGGAGTGTGCGGCTGCTGCGCAGGGACACCGGCCAAGGACAGTCCTGGCATAAGGGCTGCCTGCAGCAGCTGTAGGGATGTGTATAATGTACATGACCTGCAAGTGCTTCTCCATCCAGCTGCCCCCTCAGCGTGGGACCACCGTGTCCAGTCGTGGGCAAGGAGCAAGAGCTGCTGCAGGCTGCTGCTGGCCACGGCTGCAGGTGCGCAGGGCCAGGGCGAGGGGTAGAGTCTCATGTCTTGCACATGGGGACCACTGCCTGGGTGGGCAGCATGCTGGGGGCTAACCCTGCTCACATCTGCCTGTCCCTCTACCTGTCCTACTTGTGTCCTCTACCACGGGGACATCTCTCCAGGGAGGGTCATGGGGGTCTCCAAGGCAAAGCCCTCTGCGCCTGCCCCAGGCATCTGGTGGCATCTGATGTTGACTCCCCAGGTGAGGACCTGCCCTATGCTGGGTATTTACTGGTGGTCCACGTGCCCCTGTGCTTCCAGGGGTGTCGCGACAAGAAACGGAGCTCGTATCTGGAGCTGGAACGAATCACTCGAACGCCAGTGTGGTGTGTAGTGAGACTCGTTTATTGTTTACATTACATCCCAATTTATAGACTCTTGTTCACTCGACTAACTACATGGTGATTGGATAGTGACTCTGTTACACAGACAGCACACATCTCTTAAAGCACTATAATTGGTTAAGAGGGGTTATATCCCACATGGTGAATGTTTTGGTTAGAGCTAATCAAACAAGGCTAGTAGAGATATAATTTCCCACACGATAACACTGCAGCTGGGTTTCGGCTGCTAAGTTTCCCAGAGAGAGTAGCATATTTTCATAGTTCCAATTTCTGCTAGAAAAGTACACCAACACGGGGGATGTCTTCTCCTGTGCCAGGGAGCATCAGCCCCAGTGCGGTCACCCCAGGTACAATGAGGACAAACTGTTTCTCAGTGCCTCAAAGGCATCAAATAACCAAACCTTTTCCCGAGAGCAGAAATCTCTGAATTTAACTGTTTTAGGGGAAATTTCCTCTGTTTTAGTGAAGTCAAACAGCCAGCCAATATCACCCAGCTCTCTTCCAGTGCTGTCCAGTCCCAAAGCACTTCCTAGGGGAGTGCAAGGAGAGGGGTGATGGCGTGGTAGCAGAGCAGCCTGACGACCTTCACCAGACCGAGCGCTGGGTGGGTGCTGGCTAGATGAGGGTCAGGGAGCCCACGTCCCAGGGCGGTGCCTGGCTGGCAGGCAGTGAGCCTTGCACCTAAAGGCTTGTTTCTGCTCTTAATCCTGTGCCCTTCACCTTTGCAGCTGGAGAAACATCTGCAGACTCCGCTTGCTGAGGGCGCCTGGTGCCGGTTGCTGAGATCCTGCCCCAGCTGTAAGGAGAGGGGACACTTTTGGCTGGTTTTATGTCTGTGGCCTGGATGGAGCCCTCCTCCACCGCCCTGGGAAAGACGAAGGGTAATGCTCCTGGCTGGTACAGTGTCACTAACCCCCTGGGGATGGGGAGGGATAGAGAGGCTCCCCCACCGAGGTGTCCCGCTGGTGCTGGGTTGCATCGCACACCTGCCAGGCAGGCTCCAGCCTGGCTCGTGCCACAGCCCAGCCTCGCAGGCTGCCGGTCACCCTTCTCAGCAAGGTTCTGCTGGGACCCTGGCTCCTGTGGGAGGCCCAGCAGGTGGTTGTGTGCAAGGTGGGTGACAGCTTCGCATCGCCCACCTGGCCCTGAGTTACAGCCGGTGCGGGCACAGCCCTTGAGTGTCAGGAGCCCTCACCAATGGCCGGTGGGGCAGACAGGCAAACCAGCCCAGCCACGCTCTGACCATCAGTACTTGTTATCATCACTGGCCGCGCTCCAGATTCAATATTTTACACATACCAGCTAGTAAAAAATTTTCCTTCCAGGATCCTTCTGCTTTCTCTTCTTTGGGTAGAAAGCGGGGGTTTGATTAAAGATGCCTTTCTGTGGAAGACAAAATCAAGTAGATTTTTTTTTTTTTATAATACCAAGGTTTTTATTGAAAGGAACAAAAGCAGAAGATACCGATTTGAAAATGTAAGTTAGCTGTTGAAAGTATTCAGAAACTTGACCACTGCAATGCAAGTAGAGGCAAACCCAGAGGAAATAAAAACCTAATAGGAGATGCTTATAAAAGGTGACAATGCCAATAGCTTGAGGACATTGGCTGAGCAAAAAATTTAGGGTTTGACCTGAGAGAGACCAGCATTTGAAGCAACATGCTGCTTCCCCTCTCTCGTTACACATGGCAGTGAGCACATCAGCTGTTTCGGATAATTTCCTCCCGGTAGCTGTAGCTGGGAGTTAGGGACCTGTCCCAGGCGGCCCAGTCCCTCTGCTCCCCCAGGGAAGGCTGCCCAGACCTCTGCCCTCACCGCCTTGCACCCACCAAATAACTCACTCTAAGCTGGAGTGTCTCCTGCTACAGCTGCACGCAGGGAGATTTTAGAGAAACTACAATGGAAGTAAAAATCAACTGCTTTACTTTTAACAAAGAGAGAGAGGAGACAGCAGCCCTTCCCCAAGGTCTCCTTTTGCTCAGAGCTTGGTCTCTGTTCTCTCAAATCACTGTGCGCCTCCAACACCAGTTTTTCCCCTCCACGTGTGTTTATGTTTGCAGTTAACACTGCCGCAAAGCACTGGTCTGGCCACCCCAGGCTGCAATCTTCCCGACTTGCTGGAGGACACTGGAAGGAGCAGCTTCTTCTGGGTTTGACCTGAACCAAACAACAGTTTTGACCTTCCTCCAAGTCACAGTAGAGTGGGCAAATTTCCAGCTTACTAACACATAAAAAATTATTCTGACCACCTGAGATACCTGTGAGGATGTAATTTGCTCCTACCCACCACATGCACCCCTCTCTTCTCACCCAAAACTACCCCTCCCACCTCAATTCTCACTCCCTGGGTATATCTAGCAGGTGTCCCTTCAATTTTTTGCAGCTGAGCAGCTTTTCCTGCTCTCTTCAAAGGGCAGCAGTGAGCCAGTAGCAGAGGCACAATCACCCTGGGGAGGTGGAGTGCGTTTGTGGGCTGCATGAACTGCTGCAAGAAACAAAGTTATTCCCCTCTGAGGTTTAGGGCTTGGGCTTCTGGTCTGCCAGAGTGGGCTGGTGCAGAGATGGGAAGCATGGGGAGCTCTCTGTGCTTGCCAGCCGTGGGCTGCTTCCCATGCTTCAGGACACAGCCTCTGCTGGTTGATGTGCTCCCAGGTGGGTTTGGTGTTTTGTTCTCTATTTTCATGGGATTATTTTTTGCAAGGTGCTGCAAAGCTTTAGGCACCTGCTGTTTTCTTCCAGCTCTGTGTATAGCTCTCTCTACAATCTGGAGGACTGTTTGCACGTGGAGCAGCTTGCTCGGAGCCATGGCTGCTCGGCTGGGGCTCCTGCTCTGGCTTGCAGTGTCCCTGGGGTGTAGGGGAAAGAATCCCCAAGAGAAAATTAGGGAAGCAGGAGCTCTGCAGAGGGCAGCTCAGGAACCTTCCCCAGGTGAAGAAGTCTTTCAAAGTCTTTCCTAACCTCCTCCTGGGCTTGCAGTGTGCTGTAGTGCCTCAGTGCGAATGAAAGCAGAGCTCAGTGCTGGCCTGGAGCTATCTCTTAGATCTGTAGCAGAGGAAAGCTGGAGTGCCTTTTTTTTTTGTTGTTGCTGGTAGAAGCAATGCGTCCTCCTGCCCACATCCCCCTGAGCTCTTTATCTGTGCAAAAACTGGGGCATCCCCCCACTGTGCCGTGTGTAGCCCCTGTGCTGGATGAAAGCTGTGGACTGCCTTAGGTGCCCCTCTCCCAACTTTGCCCTTGTAAACCCTGTGCTGCTTCCCAAAGGTTGCCTGCTGTCCCAGTGCCAGCCTGCCAGGCCTCCTTGCCTCTCCCTGCTGGCACCAGCCCTTCCCAGAGCAGGAGAGGACGAGGCACTTGCTCAGAGGGGTTTGCAATCTAGGTTAGGTAGGAAATGATGCCGAGAGCCGTGACATCAGGGAAGAGGGCGGGAGGCAGCTCGTGGATGACGAGTCTATGAGGTTGCCTCTCCGTGCAAGGTACGCGTTGCATTAGTAATGTGTTTGTAGCAAATAACGCTGGGCTGGCATGGGAATGTGGGTCACCGCTGGCAGAACTGTTGAAGGGAGAGGGAGCCGCTCGTGCTGTGCTGGGAAGAAAACGTATGTTACCGAGCAATGCTTGGTGGGGGGAGATTTAGCTGCAGTAACTGCTCCAACTTGTAAGTAGCAGCTTTCTGTGGTGCGAGTGGGTGCTTGCTGCCTGGGGGTACCTCTAGCCTGGGTGTTGGGGTGAACTGGTCTTTGAGGAGGGGAATGTGGGGTACAGCGGTTTGCTTTCTTGGTGTATACTAGTCATATCGTATCAGGAAACTCCTAGACTTGCTTGCTAATGCTCTCCATGGCCCTGGCCGTGCTTGGAGCATCCCTGCTGCCCCAGCAGGCACGAGGAGGGATGCAGCCGGGCATGTATAACCAAGGATTCCAGCGTATTTTCGTGACCTATTTCTGGTTCTGTTGTTCAGCTTGTGTGTGCTCAGGAAATCTTTGTGCTTTAGGGGGAGTAGGGTTTGTTAGTGATAAGCAAAAGCCTGTTTGACTGCTCAGGAGATTTAAACCAGACACTAGCCTGGCTTTGGAGGTGGACTCAGGCTGGGGAAGGTGGCTCTGAGCCCGAATAGAGTGATACAGGGGCTATACATATCCTAAAAACGCGTGGGGTACTTCAGCGCGCAGAGACTTTTGCCTCAAAGCGAGTACATTTAATGAAATAGCCTTGATGGAAGACACTGCCCTTGGTCAGCAGGGACTTGCTGAGTAGCTTCACTTCAGCAAAGAAGCAGCAGAGCAGAACAGGGCTGGTGGAGGGAAGCATGAATGGGCTCCCGTGGCACTGGATGAGCTGCACAGCTTGTGCTCAGCAGTGATGCTCCTGCCTGGCTGCAGGTGGAGGAGATCTTGCCTTCTCCAAGCCCCTTGGAGCAAGTCAGGAACTTGTCCTGCATCCTGCACTGCCAACAAATACCTCCAAGGCAGATGGATGTGTCTCTGTGTCTTGCCCATGTGGTCCCCAAGATGCCAAGCTGTGACATGTCCACCTGTGCCAGAGTCATTCTTTGACCTTGGGGCCAAATTCAAGCTTGTGAGGGGGTGGGTTTGGAGGGAGCAGGCTGCATCACGTGGTGGAGCCACATGCATGGAGCAGGGTGTTAAACTGCATGGACTTGGTTGGGTTGCTGTGGCAAGCGGCTCCTGGCAAGGGGGTGGGAGGCCTCACTCCTCCGTATACTGCTGCCATTTGCAGCCTGGGGCTTGTTCCACACACATCTGTGTGCCCCTGGCCAACCCCTTTTGTGCCCTCCTCCCTGGCACCGAGCCTGGAGCGAGGGCTGCCTGCTCCAAGACAGCAGAGCTGATGTCCCTCTGCTGTGACCATGACATCTGGCCAGTCTGTCTAGCAGCCTGTGGGACAGGCGCAGCCCCCAGGCAGGCACTGGGCGACCTTCAGCAGACCTCGGTGAGCCAGGCTGTCAGGGAAATAAGGACTATGCCCAGTGGGAGGAGATGGGGATTGATCCATCTGGGTGCTGCCTGCACGGTGTCCCAGCTTGGACAAGCTCTGGTTTCTGCTGCAGGGCAAAGTATGGGATGAGGTGAGGGTCTCTGACCAGCCAGACATTGTGAGCTCTCTCACTGAATGTTTGTGGCTTTTTCTTTCCTGCTTTCCCTTCCATATCCGTTCAGAAACTCTAAAACCACAGCCTGTTTTACAGCTCCTCATCATGTCTGCACCCAGATGCCAGAACTGCTGGTAGTGCCCCATTGGTGGCTCTCTGGACTGGGCAGATCCCAGGACCCCTGTGAGAAGGGCTCCGAAAATGAACCTGTGTTTACCTCAAAACCCATTGTCCTTCAAACTCCTTGCCCGGGGCCACGGGCAGTTGGTGCTGCCAATTCCTTGGCGTGTAGAAGAACTATTCCAGGATGACAACTTGCTTGTGTCTACAAAGCAAGTGTGTGTGTGTGTAACTGTATGTTTCTGTGAATGTTTTGATTCTTTCCCTCCAGTAGCAAAACTGTGGCAGAGCCAGGGAGTAAAATGGAGTATTGAAATACTTTTATTATCTACCGAAGCAAAACAAGTTTCTCCTCCATACAGGTTGCACTTCTCTTTTCTCGTGCTCAGCCTGTGCAGTAGGGAGCAGGCTCAGGACTTTGCCCCTCTGCAAAAGCAGAGTGATGATGATAGGAGGTGGCCACCACCTTGCATGGCTGAGCAGCAGGGATGCTCTGTGGTGGGAATCCCGGCTTCTGGCGCTGGCTGCCTGTCCTTGGGCAAGTCCCTTACTTGCCGCAACACGTGTGTGCGCTGGCTTACCTCCTGCAGAGCCCTGAAAGGTTTCATTCATGTCCCTAATTACTCGCAGAGTCCTGAATGAAAGGGGCAGTGGCTGTGCCAAGTGCATGACGTCTTCCAGTACAACATCGTCCTTGTGAGCGCTCTACTTGTCCCTCCTGGGGACCCAGGGGTGGCTTAGGGAGGCTTGATATGGTGCTCTAGCCTGAGTCTCCTCTGCCATGGCAGAGGGTGTCCCTTTTGGGGCATTTATACCTGTCCTGTGAGCTATTGAGGGCTCCTGGCAGGGCTGGGAGAGGAGCTGTCCTGGTTCCTATAATTTCCTGGTTATTTTGGTATGTGGGTGGAAGAGGGAGGAGGGTGGGTGTGGAGAGAGGAGCAAGGTCGCTGAAGAACAAGCATGCCTCTGTGCGCTTGTGATTGTGCTGCCAGCTAATCGGCTTCGGTGCTCCAACTTTCCTCACAGAACTCATCAAGCACGGCCGTGAGAGGATAGAACAAACCATCAAGGCCTCCGGCTCCAGGCTCTGCTCGTAGTGAGTACGAAAGGCACCCAGCGGGATGAGAGCCCTTTAAAAGCTCAGCCCGATAACCCCCGCGCTGGCACGGTGGTGAATGGAGCTGGCTGGCACCGGCCAGATGTGGGCAGTCCCTGGGGACAGCCGCCAGCTCCTGCTGTCGCCCGACATCTCCTGCCATGGTCAGCCCGGTGGAGGCAGGGGGCTCTGGGATGGCTGTGGGACCGAGTGGGGGCGGAGAGGGGGAGCACCCACAGGTGAGAGGTGGGGGAGGCTGGTGGGATCTTTGGGCCCCCTTTTGGAAGGGGCAGGGTGGAGGGTGCCTGGGGGAGGAATGAGAATCTTCAGAGACTCCCTGCAGAGCATGAGAGCTTGGTGGGGCTGAGGGGGAGTGGACAAATCTCTCTGGGGTGGGGGAGAAGGGAACAGAGCTCTGTGAGGGCATTTTGTTTTATGGTTTTTCCTTCTGCCATCTCTTTAATCCTGGCTCTTACAAAAAGCGTGGGGGAACCCTTAAAACCAAAGGAATCCCTGGGGTGGCAGGACCTGTTCCCTCCTCTGTGACGCTTGAGCAGGGTGGATCTGAACTGAGAAGTGTCGAGTTCGAGTCCAACTCCTCAGCCCCAGCAGCAGTGGGTAGATGAGAGCCCTGTGCTTTAATGCCTCCACTCACTGAGTCTGCCGTGGCCAGTTCCTCCTCCCTGCAGTATCACCAGCCCCAAGCTACCCTGGTCTGGGGCAATGGCCTGTAGCTGCTCCAGCCCAGGTGGCATGTGGAGGTGGGACCCAGCTGGACTCTCCAGGCTGCCCTGTGGGGATGCTCACTGGATTGCAGGGCTGGGGGCTGCAGCATTCCTGGGCAGTGAGGTGGGGGTTGCCTCTAGATGGCTCAGGCCACGGCCAGGAGGGCTGCCACCTCATCTGGCCCTGATGTCGGGTTGCTGCTGGGGCTGTGCTGGTGCCCTGAGCAGTCTCAAGGGTTAACTGTAGCATTTAATTTGCTTGCACTTGCTCAAATCACTTGTGCACCCAGGAACCTTTTTTTGCCTATTTCCTGCCTGCATGCACCCACTGTCCACTGCCTCCCCCAGGGTAGGGGCACCTGAAGCCCTTGGGAGCAGCAGTGCCGCGAGGTGGAAGCTGGGGAGCTCAGCTGAGGTCTGCTCTGCTGAAGGGGAGCAGGCACTGGGCTCTGTGCTGGTCCCCGGCGAGTTAATGGTGTGACGCTGTTTCTCTTGGATTTTGTTTCCAATACTGGCTTGCTCTTCTTTTCCCAAGTGCTGAACGAGTTGCTTTTTTAATGGATCGTTCGAGGAGTCCAGACAAAAGCACCCAGGTGAGATCATGGCTCTGAGCCAACGAGTCTTCACCTTCGCGATGAAGAGAGGGGCTGGTGCCTGTGGGAGAAAAACAAGGAGGAGAGAGTGTCTTACTGTGCCTTGTCCCTGTGGGTAATGCTTGGTGGAGAAAAAGGAGAGCAGAGAGGCCCTGTTACAGCCTTTTGGACAAGGCATATTCATCCCAGAGGCTGGGGAGGGGAAGGTTCCTGAGGAGCAGGAAGAGGAGGCAGCCTGTGTGTGTATGTACCCCTTTGTCCCTGGGGAAAGAGGCTGCGTAAGGCTCCAGACTTGGCAGTTTTGGAGCTTAATGGAAGTGGTCAAAGGGCTGCAGGGTTTGGAGGGATGGTGGTGTCCTGTTTGTAAGAGTGCTCCTCTGTCTCAGAGCTGGGGACAGGGCTTCTCACCTAGCACAGGCAGTGGGGAGTGCCTCACCAACTTGGTGCTACAGGGAGAACTGAGCCATGCTGTGCCTTTCCTTGTGCCAGCACAGCAGTCTTGAAAGCCTTGCGTTAGGAACCAAGCAGTTGCTTAGTACTCTGTGCAAGTACAGGATGAGAACTTCAGCTCAGGCTCTAGATCAGCACAGCCTCCAGCCTGGGGAGGACACTGCCTTAGTGCATAGCTCTGTTCTCCCTTTCTCTATCACCCAGAAGTTTTCCAAAGCATCCATTGTGTCTCTCGCTGATGGCTGTTTATCAGTGGCTCTGTGTGAGTAGTGCTGTGCTGAGGGAAGGAAAGCACAACCTGCAGCGTCGTCCTTGTAACTAATGTCATTGTTATCCTCTCTAGCCTCCAACACCAACCGACAACATCAACCTTGGACCTTCTGCTAACCCAAAGTAAGCTCCCTGGAGAAGCCAGGTAGGGTGTAGAGCATGCAGGGAATGCAGCTGGTCCCTATGTCTTGCATGGATGCTGTTTGCAGAAGTCCTAACAATTATATTACTTGGCCTTTAATACCATGTGTATCAGCAGTGCACCAGCTTTAAGACATTCAGCTATAGCTGGTCCCTGTTACCATAACCATCCTCTCCTGTCTATACCTGCAGCCCCTTGTCCCATCTCTCTGGAGAGTTAGTAAGGGAAGATCTTTCTGACTGTCTTCCTCTAGAAATGGGGATAAACTGTGTCCCCTATAAAGGTGTCACTTGGTCCTGAGAGATGCTTTCACCTGCTGCTGTGGGATTGCTCATCCTCTGCTGGTGCACTGACATAGAGTGAATCGTGAGCACGCTGGGAGCAGGGGCCACCCGTCCAGCACCCTTTAATCCCTTTCACAAACACTCGTGTTTCCAAGAAGGAGTTCTGCTTTGATGGTAGTGTTGCTGGTTGCGTGTTTCTCTCCCAGGAACATTAACTCATTTCATTCTTACTCAACAGTGCCAAGCCAACAGACTTTGACTTCCTGAAGGTTATTGGCAAAGGAAGCTTTGGAAAAGTAAGTGGGTTTCTACAGGTGGGCTGTAGCTCTTTAGAGGCAGCTTGGAAAGGGACTTTCTTGATGAGGGAGTTTCTAGATGTGTCTTTTCCTTGCACCTCTCCTGAGGAGTTTGACGTAACTGGGGATGAAACCAGATGAGGGCTGAGGGCTCTTACTCTGAGCTGTGCTGCAACCTCTCTAAGGACAAAAGTTGTTTTATGCTTGGGGTGGTGAAGGTGAGGAGCAGTACAGGATTCAAAATAAGCCTCAGACTTGTTCAGCTAGTGAACGATCTCCAGACAAACCTGTTCCTTGGGAGACAGCAGGGATCCACTTTAAATGGGACTGTCCTCTAAGTGCTCCAAGCCATGTTCTATTGAGTATGTCAGAGATGTATGCGGAAATGTCATGTGCATGTGGTGGGAAGTCAGAGGGCTGGAGCTTGATCTTTAAAACTTTGTACCTAACCCTCTGAAGCTGTACTCTATGTGTAGTCACTCCCAAGAGTGGTGAGCTAATGAGGAGACACTAACCAAAAGGCAGGAGGTGAGACTGAAACCCATGACCAGGAACTTCTGTTGCAGGTTCTCCTGGCCAAACGCAAGTGTGATGGGACTTTTTATGCAGTGAAAGTCTTGCATAAGAAAACCATCCTAAAGAAAAAGGAGGTATGTCTGCTCTCCTTGTCTACTTCTGCAAACAGCTGTCACTGTATGAGCTATCCTGGTAACGCAGTTGAGGTCTCTTGTGGCTGGCATTCACATAAACAACTTGCATGTTAAACACGGATTTTTCTGTGTCACGGGAACGTGGAGAAGAACTGGGATTAATTTGGTCAGATAACAGATTGATTTGCTTCCTGGGGCTAGAGATGACCCTCTTGGGCTCCCATCTTCCAGCTCTCTCAAACAGCAGAGAGCCCCTATGGCAGACTGGACTGGACCAGGCCCTTGCCTGAAACTCTAACTCCTTGCCTGCTTTTTGACAGCAAAACCACATCATGGCAGAACGCAATGTGCTCCTGAAAAATGTCAAGCACCCCTTTCTTGTGGGACTCCATTATTCCTTCCAGACCTCGGAAAAGCTTTACTTTGTGCTTGACTATGTAAATGGAGGAGAGGTGAGTGTGCTTATGGGCTTTATTTTAATCCTCTGTTTGGTCCTTCCCAAACATAGTGCTTTATTGCCTAAAACAATTTCTTGTCAGAAGACAGTGATGTTGAAGCATGATGTTGGTGAGGACCAGCCAGGAGCAGCTGACAAGCTATTTTGCCTGTAAACTGAGCGTAGATCTTGGTGGCTATGACCTCAGTCAGATTATTCCCAAGGGAAAGATGCTGTGGAAAGCCACGTGTAAGAGCTGTTTTAAAATCCTGTGGAGAGGATGGGAAATACTGATGTTGGTGAGCTTTAGGAAAACACACTAGCTCTGGAAGTCAGTCTAGTACTTGGGTGATGCCATGGCAGCATGCTGGGCTCCTTCTGTCCCCAGCAGCTTGCCTTTTTCCAGCTGTCTTTTTCTGTGCTGTCTTAAACCTTCTGCCAGATATTGTTTACATGGGTGTCCTGCCCAAATAAAACTTGTACTGTGGATCTTAGTGGGCTCAGCCCTGTGCCTGTAGCCCTTTTCATGGCAATAGTACCACTGTAATTGGTGTGTGGGTTGTAGCAAGGTAGGGAGTTTAACTAGATCAGCAGAGAACCATTTTGGGGGGAATAGGCTCTTAAGTGAGATGGTGACATAAGAGGAGGACAAATGGAGTTTCCTGAAAGGTGTTTAGATTGCTCAAACCGCTTGGTTTGGCCTTATTGGTGCTGCTCGTGTGCTGCTTGCTGCAAATCACTTTTCACTTGGGTAGCTGGCTTTGACATTTGCTCCAGCTACCCCTTAGTTTTGGAGAGAAAAAATTATCAACCTTCTCGTCTGCCTGTAGCTCTTCTTCCACTTGCAAAGGGAGCGCTGCTTCCGTGAACCCCGGGCCCGGTTCTACGCTGCCGAAGTTGCCAGTGCAATTGGGTACCTGCATTCCTTAAACATCATTTACAGGTAAGGCACGGGTCCTGCCGGGGAGAGCAGGGGCACCGAGAGCAGTGCTGGGGAGCAGCAGGGCTTCACTGGGGCCCTGCAGAACGCAGGGCTGGAGCAGCTGAAGCATCTCCTACCCTGGCCAAGGCGGTGTGCTGCTGGCCTTCTGCTCTGCAAGAGGGCAAGAAACACCCCAGCTGATCCTGTATGATAGTATTTCTACGTGCGCATGAGTGTCTGATAACAACCAGTGATGGGCATCTTCGGGAAGGTCCTGGTGAACTGCACTGGCAAGCTTTGTTAGTGCCTGTTCTTAGCTAATGCTGTTTCAAATCTGGCTTTTCTGAATCTCTGGCCGAATCTGCTTGAACAGCGCTTTTTGTCTTGCAGGGACTTAAAACCTGAGAACATTCTCCTGGATTGCCAGGTATATCCACAGCTTGTGCTGCTTTCCCTCTGACTTTAAAAGCACGAGGACTGTAAAGAGGGCTCTGGTTCTGCAAGCTGGGCTGTGGCTCACCTCACTGCCTGTGTCTTGTGTCTGTGCTCTGCTGCGTTTCTGGGGAGGTCCTGCAAGAGGGAACGAGCCTGTCTTCTGCAGAACTGCCCGTGCAGGGCCCTCTTGGCTCATTCCCAGAAGCTGGGACCTGAGTGGTGGGCAGGGATGAGGGGTGCCAAGAGCAAGTCACTGCTGCTGCTCTGGCAGTGACAGCTCTATAAACCTGCTCTGGGTTAAAGCTGTGGCAAAGGACAGCAGTGCTGGGTCTCTTTGTGGCTGTGCAGTTGTAGGCAATTTTTGATAAAATCAAGTCTCTATTTTCTCTATAGGCTCCTGTACTTGTACTATAGGATGTCCAGAAGGTGAGGGAGGGGAAGCAGATGAGTAGTGGGAAACTAAAACACATGAGATGTAACGTGAAAGTGAAAGACATGGAAATCCTGTCTTCTCTCTGGGAAGAGTGGGCCAAGCTGAAATTTCTGTCTTCTTTAGGGACACATAGTATTGACAGACTTTGGACTTTGCAAAGAAGGAATGGAACAAGAGGAGACAACTTCTACTTTCTGTGGCACTCCCGAGGTACAGCATGTACTGGGGTTTCACTGTGACCCGGGGGCTGAAAGCCCTCACACTTGCTGCTCTGGGTCTTGGACTTGTGTGGGTGCTCAGCCTCTCAAAATACAGGCTCTGTGAATTTACACCATCCTGGACTCTGAGGTTGCCAGCCTGGAGTCCCATACTCGGAGTTTTACCCGTGACAGCTGATCAGTGCTCTGCCTGTGCTGTGCTGTTGGGGCAGGGATCCCAGCACTCGGCATTGGCCAGTCCTGTGAAACTGGGGCTGTTGCAGGTGGCTGTGGAGACAACCTTGACTCTGGGAGCCCGTGAGCAGGCTGTTGACCTGCTCCGATACCCTGGAGCTGCGGAGCAGGGAGCCTGCTGGCACTGACATACACAGGACCTTGCTGAGCTCTTCGGTGTGTCCTTGGTATAGGAGCAGCAAAACACCCTGTGCTGAGGAGAGGACCAGGCTCTCCTCTGGAATGTGGACGCTGCTCAGAGGGGAGGAAATGCCTTTTCCCCAATGTACCTCAGCTAGTTTTTGCTAAAACCTCTCTTCAGTTTGGCTTCTTAGAGGCTTTTTTTTCTACTTCTTTTTGAGCTGGGGAATTTGGTGATACATTTGTCCTGCTGCCCTTCCTCAGCCAGCCTGAAGACACGTCTGTGATGAAGATACCTTTCAGTATTTGAGCTCAGGAGTAATGGACAGGAATTTCCTGGCGGCAGCTCTTGGCTTTCAGTGGAGTCCCACTTAGGCAATAGTACAGCACAAACCAAGCAGGAAGGTTCTAGCTTTGTTTTGTGGGTTTTGATGTGTGTTGTGTTTTTTCTTTCCTGCCCTAGATAGGGAGCCTGATAGTAGCCAGAAATAATCCTGCACAGGACCAGACTTGATCTGCTGCTCGTTCTGCAGACTGCTTGAATTCTCCTCTGTTGCTCCTTGGTGGTGGTTGTCGGTAGTTCAGCTGCTTTGGCCAGGCTTATTTGGGCTGAAAAGTGTTGCATTCTCAAACCCATGGGAGCCTCTTAGGTGAAATGTGTCAGTGCAGGGCAGGTTTGCTGGCTGACCTGGGGGAGGTGACAATCCTTGTGTAAGTCCTCTATAAGAAGAGAACTTTCTGTAGGTTCTTGGGGGATTTTAGTAAGTGTCTTTCAAATCCACCGCGTCTGTGCTCAGCTTGAACTGCAGCCAGGTTTGCGTACTGATGAGGACAAAGCCCTTCCTTTATAATTTGTCTCAAATAATTGCTTCTGACTCCTCCCAGTACCTGGCCCCTGAGGTGCTGAAGAAGCAGCCGTATGACAGGACAGTCGACTGGTGGTGCCTGGGAGCTGTCCTCTATGAGATGCTCTTTGGACTGGTAAGTTTGGAAGTGGTCTGTTCTATGCTACGTGGTGGAGAAATCATTTTTTGAAAGTTGTGATGTGAGGTTGGTCTGGTGTTCACATGATACCTGACAACTGAATCCTGAATCAGATGACCAGTTTCAATCATCCCATTGTTGTTTGCACCAAGATATCTTTTTGATATCTGAGATAAGGCAGGTGTCCCTCATCTACTTGCTGCAGGACTCATTTGTGGCCTGTGATGTGCAGTTCCTTATGGCAGCTCACGTTTTACCTGGCTGCTTCTCCTCTCTTTCAAATCAGCCTCCTTTTTACAGCCGGGATGTGTCTCAGATGTATGACAACATTCTGCACAAGCCGCTCCAGATCCAAGGAAGCAAGACTGTGGCAGCTTGTGATATCCTCCAGGGACTTCTCCACAAGGACCAGAAGAGGAGGCTGGGTGCCAAGACAGACTTTGTAGGTGGCCTTCATTAGGATCAGGAGGGAGGATGCATAGGAAATCTTTCTGTTTTGAGCCTTTCTTTCACAATAACAATAGCACTGCCTTGGAAAAGTCTTCCCATGCGTGCTGATGGCTCTCCAGCCTCCTAAAAAGGGCATATGGGGTTGACTTGGATTTCCAAAGCAAACCACTATGATACAAGGTGTGGAGGCAAGCTAAGACCAATGTGTGATGGTGTCATCTCCCTTCAAGGGATTACTGGACCATGACCCTCCTGTATTGAGGACTTGCTACATGGCCCCTTCTTGATTATGTGGTAGCCCTAAGTCTTGCTTCAACCACTTCATGCTATGTAATCAGCTGGCTGGAAAAGGAGGGTTGGCAGAAGACTGACTTACCCCCCACTCTGCTTTCCATGCAGCTTGAGATAAAGAACCACGTATTCTTCAGCCCAATAAACTGGGATGACTTGTACCACAAGAGGATTACTCCTCCATTCAACCCCAATGTGGTAAGTGGGTGTCTCTGGTGTCTGTTGTATAGTGGTACAAAATGAATCCTCTGCAAGTGTCTTACCCTGAAGGGTGCTGAAGTGCAGGTTAGGAACTGCAGATGTGGCAGTGTTAGACTGTCTGGACACAAGCAGTTGGTCGGGCTCTGCTCACTCAATGTCTGTGTGTCTCTGCTCTCTGGCTTAGGCTGGCCCAGCTGATCTGCGACACTTTGACCCAGAGTTCACCCAAGAGGCCATCTCCACCTCCATCACCCACACGCCTGACCTAGCAGCCAGCAGCTCCAGTGCTACAGATGCATTTTTAGGATTTTCTTATGCACCAACTGAAGAGGGCATCTAGGTTTTATAAGGGCTTTGAGAAGCCAGATTTTAACTGAACGGGTTTTATGTTGTGGGTTTTTTTTTCCTTTTTTGAAAGGAATTGCTATTGTCCTTTGCTCATGGTTTAAGGAAACAGGGACTAATACACTAATTGGCTACGGTGGAACAGAGCCCTTACCTTTAGCTGTTTGGTGGATTTCCCTCTCGATGGCTGTTCCCCTGGCAGAGAAAGTAGGACACTGATCATGATGATTTTCTGTCCCCCAAGTGTGGTGTGCTCCTTGGCAGAATTGTATTCACTGTGGTTGTATTTATGGTTGAGGGTATGTATCATCACTCCCACCGACACTCTCACTTTTTTCCTTTCCTGGAGCTAACTCTTGCCCTTTTCCCGAGAGAGGGAAGGAACTCTCAGATAAAACAGGAGCGGAAGAAGTTTATTGCTTGGAAAAACAATCACCGTATGGCTAAACACTGCTTGGCCCGGGGGGTCCTTTCACCGCCTGTGCTCGCCTTGCCCGAGGCCGCCA
>NW_010416343.1:6665-6968 GCF_000710305.1 Buceros rhinoceros silvestris | reverse complement strand
GGGAGCGAGGAGCGGGGCCTCGGATCAGGTCAGGTCAGCCCTGCGCTTTGCATAGCGTCGCTGAAGATTTAGAGAGCGGGAGTCTGCCCCCGGCAGCCTGTGGTAGGCCACGCCAGTCGTCTTTTCATTAAAACCAGATAAATTACGGCGGTACCGTTGGTTTCCCCTGGTTCTTGTACTGCCCTTTCCCTGTGGGAGCAGGTCCTGGTTTGTGTGCGAGTGTGCCGGTGGTGTTGCCCCCACAACCAGACTGGTTTGAAAGGCAGCTGCGTAAGCCGAAACTGGTTGTGGCTGGGGGGGGGG
>NW_010416343.1:5462-6486 GCF_000710305.1 Buceros rhinoceros silvestris | reverse complement strand
AAAAACTGGCAGAGTGGCAGAGGCTGTTAACCCCATCTGAATTTGGAAGAAATTTGATTGTAGCGGTACACGTGCAGCTCTTGTCAGTTTAGATTTTCTATACTATGTGCCCAAATCCTTTGTGAAGTAATACAGAGCACCTACTAACACGTGAGAAAGAATTTATCAGCTATTCAACCGTTTCATCTTTCAAATGGGTGAGGGTGCTCTCAGTCTCCATCCCAGGCCTCCAGCACACCCTGTAGAAAACAGGAAATGTAGAAACATCAAGTTTGTCCATCATAAAGTAAGAAAATGATCAGAAATAAACACTGTGCAGGCTGTTACCACATGTTGTACACAAGTAGATGCATCAGAAAATGACCTTTCAAATGCTGGATAAATTGCCTTCAGATAAGCAAATGGTCACAGTTTACGGCTCGGCCAGATCCCAGTGCCTTCTCCTAGGCAGTGCCAGGGAGCAGGCAGCGTGCCCCAGGAGGAGGCCAGCTGCTGAGGCAAGCCCAGCTTGGCAAAGCAGTCCCCTCGTGGTCAGGGTACCATCACCCACGTCTGAGAGCAGCGGTCATCAGATGAGCAGGTGACAGGCCACCTTGCACCACAGGGCTGTGTCTGAGTCTCTGGCCCCAGGGGGTGTGTCCTGGATGAGGGTGGTCAAGGCTCTGCAGCCTGCTTGTGTGCTCAGGGCTCTGAGAGGTGGATTAGGGAGCACCTCCTGAATGAGAGGTTGTGTAAAGAATGGACAAACGTATTAGCAAGGTGACTCTTTTTTTTTAGTGGGAGACAGATGTTTTAAGTCCCATGGAATCTTTTAAACTTTCACTGGATTCCTATCTGTGGCTGTAGGTATGGTGCTTCTGAAAATCTGGCTCTAAGGCGCAAAGGATAAAAGTTCTGTCTCAACTCAGCAAGTGATTGAAGCAACAGATAAAAGATGTTGGTGGTGTAGGTGGTTTCAGTAGGGGCATCATGATTTTTATATATTTTTACCATCCACAGTTACTCCTATACCACCTACTCTTTC
>NW_010416343.1:1171-5357 GCF_000710305.1 Buceros rhinoceros silvestris | reverse complement strand
CTCTTTCCCAAATTCCAAATGTCTTGCTCAAATCCTTTCTGTCGACTGAAGCTTTCTGAGACTGCCTCTTTCAGCGTTCTTCCCACATGAACCAGTGCCGACCCTCTGCACCCTGATACTGGTTGTCCTCTGCAGGCTTTCAAAGAAGTAAGCAGAAGTCACCTGTTGAGTTACATGGAAGTAGGATTAGGTCTGAGGATGTATATTTGTCGACACAGGAGTCCCAACTGCTGTTGGAATGGAGGAAAGAAAAATCTCAGAAATACAGAAAAAATAGGCAAAAAGTTTACATCACCACTTTATTTCAGGCTTAGAACTTTTAAAAGAGTGCTGACACGCAGAAAGAGAGCACAGCATGGAAATGCGTGGTTAAGAAGAGACCCACCGAAATGTGAGGTTCCTGGCAAGATGTAGCTCAGGCATAGTATCACATGAGGGTGGCTGCTTTGCACAACAGCCCAAACTAAGAAAATCCACTTAGTGGTGAGTATCTACCGCTTGGCATCTCTCGCAGGTTGTATATATATATCTCTTTTGTCTAATTACAAAGGGTTTAGCTCCTTGGTTTTAGTATTTTCATTATCCTTTCTAGGTATCCATATGTGCAGTTTTCTGTTTTTCTCATGTTTATCAGTTCTATATTTTGTTTCTGGTTTCCTAATCTTTTGATGACATCCCTTAGTACCCTGATTTCATGTTCTTTATTTTCTTCAACTTTTTCCTCTGTGAAGTTACTTCCCTGGATCTTGCTTTTCCCATTATATTTTGCTGCTTTCTTTCCTGGTTCTAATACTTGGTCTTTTCTCCACCTCAGAAATATGCTTTCATCCAAATTCCCCACCTCTGTTTTGCATTTTTTTCCCTTTTAAGCTCCCAAACTATCTTGTATTTTCTTTTATGTCACTTCTGGCTTGTTCTCTAAGCTGCCCTTAGCGTTCACTGATTTTTCAGCTAACACAGTGACTGACATTTTTTAACCTGTTTAGGCATTGCTTTACAGAGAACAGTGAGGCTTGTGACACTGAACAGAGCAACACCTAAATATCTTTAGAAAGAAAAAAAAAAAGAAGGGGGCTTGAAGAGGGAGGGAAGGACAGAAGGACAGCAGGCTGTGTGATCCAGTTTCATTGGTTACCCTGTATACTATCTGCCAGCGCCTAGGTAGGTTGCATTTGGACAGTGAGAGACAGGAGGCCAGCAGCTGTAAACAGCAGAGGCAACGACGAGACGGTGGCTTCACGAAACTCTGTATCCAGTTGTAGAGTAGCTACTATTAGTCTAAAAATGCTGCCGCCCTTAGACACAAGGTGCTGAACTAGCGTAACATCACTCTGTTTGACTGAAGGTGGTAATATTTGAATAAACAAACGAAGAAATAATTTTTATCTGGCAGGATTATGCAAGATCAGGTGTCAGATATCCACATTTCTGAATGAAGCTCCTTCAGCAGCCCAAAGGCTTTTTTGCCAATTCCTTTATGTTCCTGTTCTGCTCGTGACGCTCCTCTGTCAAGGAACCCAAAAGTTTCCAAGAAATCAATTTCCCTGTTTATATGCAGGTTTGGGTGCATATTTTTCCTCTTTTCTTTGGGCTCTTGCTGGAATCTGGTGTTTTATTGTAAACTGTCTCATCTCCAACAACAGCAGCTTTGAAGAATTTGGCAATGGCTTAGCGTTACCGATCAGAGAGAGCTTGGACCAGAGCCACAGTGGAAATCAAGTGCTTGGCAAGCATGCTTCTTAGGCATTGTTCTATGTGATCCCAAGTGGACCAGGTCAGAGAGGTTTGACCTGCTTGGATTGAACTCAGGACATGAATTCTTCTGTAGTGTCCTTTCTTTGCAAATGGATCAGTTTGGGGGACTCAAACAGTGCAGGACTGGGTTAAGAATCCTGCCTCCAGGAAGACCAATGGTAAAAATAAATGCTTCAGTTCTGCCTGCCATGGTCCTAGCTTGTCCAAGCCTAAAACACAAAGCTCCCCTTCCCTTCTACTACGTCTATACCTAGTCTTCCCGCTCACCTAATGTCCTCCTAGGATTTTCTCATGACTGGGGCAGTAACTATGTGACAACAGGTATGTCTCAGGCACTGAATCAAGCATTGATGTATTCCAAACAGAACTCATGCAATAACCTGACTCTGGACAGGGACCATGCACTCCCCTTCCCATTACCATATCAACTCTGCCATTGGATGACATTGTGTCAGATATTGTGAAAGATAGCTTTTAGCTTAGGCGAGAAAAGTGGAATCTACCTGACACTACTCAAGACACCAAAGTTTATTCCTTTTCACAGTAACAGGTCACAGCTGTGATCCAAAGCTTCAGCATGTGCAAGGACAGAGTACGGATACCAACTTCAGGACGTTCAAAGATGTGCTTTTCCATCGTCCACAGGCATGTCACCCAGCATAAAGGGTACACGCATACCTTAAGGGAGTGATCATTCTCTTCTGTAACTTTTCTATGCCTGACGTGTTCTCTGGCCCAGGAGTCTATGAGGTTGTGTCAGGAATGAGTTCCATTGTCCAACTCAATTCTTTCTGGGGTTCCATGTCGTCACAAGATTTGCCTGTCAAGCCCCAGAAGAGCGTTACGAAAGTGGCATGGGGCATAGCTTGTTTCCAGCCCTCTGGTAGTGGCTTCCACCATTGTAAGCACGTGGCATTTATCTTGGCGTGTTCGTGGAAGTGTGGTACAGTCGATTTGCCAGGCCTCCCCATACTTCTATTTCAACCAACACTGCCCATACCACAACAGGTTTTAACCGTTTGGCTTGTTTCCTCGCAGCGCGTGTTTCGCATTCATGGATGGCTTGTGTGATAGTGTCCATGGTCAAGTCCACCCCTTGATCATGAGTCCATCTATATGTTGCATCCCTACCTTGATGGCCTGAGGTATCATGGGCCCACCAAGCCAAAAATAATTCACCCCTATACTGCCAATCCAGGTCTGCTTGACACGCTAACCTTAGCAGCTGGTCCACCTGCTGGTTGTTTTGATGTTCCCCAGTGGCCTGACTCTTGGGTACGTGGGCATCCGCACAACGTAGATTCACAACCAGGTGCTCTACCCACACAGTAATATCTTATCGTAATGCAGCAGTCCAGATGGGTTTACCTCTGTGCTGCCAGTTGCCCTGCTTCCATTGCTGTAACCACCCCCACAGGGCATTTGCCACCATGCATGAGTCGCTCTAGAGACAGAGCACTGGCCACCTTTCTCACTTAGCAATATCAAAAGCTGTTTGGATGGCTTTCATCTCTGCAAACTGACTTAATTTACCTCTTCCTTCATCAGCTTCAGCAGCTCATCATGTGGGAGTCCACATGGCAGCTTTCCACCCTTAATTTACCTCGTCCTTCATCAGCTTCAGCAGCTCATCATGTGGGAGTCCACATGGCAGCTTTCCACCATCGATGTTTTTCCACAATGCAACAGGACCCATCCGTGCACAGGGCATATCGCTTCTCTTTATCTGGTAGTTTGTTATATGGTGGGGCCTCTTCATCACATCTTACCTCCTCTTCTGGTGACATTCTGAAATCTTTGCCCTCTGGCCAGTTTGTGATCACTTCCAGATTCCTGGGTGGCCAAGGTTCCCTGTTCGAGCCTGTTATGTGATCAGTGCAACCTACTTACTCCATGTGACATCAGCTGCATGATGTGCAGAGGAGATCGTCTCTTTGAACATCCAACCCAGCACTGGCAGCTGGGGTGCTAAGAGAAGCTGTGCTTCAGTACTGATTACTTCTGAGAAAGCTCAGAGAAACCTTCATATGCTGCCAACTTTTCAGCTGCAATGTGGCAGGCCTTGGATCCCCTCTATCCCCTAGTCCAACTCCCCAAAGGTCAACCTCAGGTCTCCCTGGGTGCATTCTCCCTGGCTGCAGTGTGGAGCACATTTTTAGCACCTTGGCCTATCTGGGTTGCCCTCTGGCCAGTTTGTGATCACTTCCAGATTCCTGGGTGGCCAAGGTTCCCTGTTCGAGCCTGTTATGTGATCAGTGCAACCTACTTACTCCATGTGACATCAGCTGCATGATGTGCAGAGGAGATCGTCTCTTTGAACATCCAACCCAGCACTGGCAGCTGGGGTGCTAAGAGAAGCTGTGCTTCAGTACTGATTACTTCTGAGAAAGCTCAGAGAAACCTTCATATGCTGCCAACTTTTCAGCTGGCA
>NW_010416343.1:0-680 GCF_000710305.1 Buceros rhinoceros silvestris | reverse complement strand
CAATTTTCTCCCCTTTGTCAAAAACTGCTTCCACTGTATTACTCCATACAATGATGTCATCAATGTATTGCAAATGTTCAGGAGCTCCACTCTTTTCTAGTGCAGACTGAATCTGCCATCAGGCAAACGGTGGAACCGTGTTTCTGCCCCTGGGGCAGTCAGTTCCAGGTGTACTGGATGTCTCTCCAGGTGAAAGCAAACTGCGGCCTCCACCCTGGTGCTTCAGGAATGGAGAAGAATGCCTTGGCAGTATCAGTTGTGGCATACCACTTAGCTGCCTGTGGCTGCAGCTCGTACCGGAGTTCTAACATATCTGGCATAGCAGCACTCAGTGCTTTCATTCAGGCTGCGATAGTCTACTGTCCGTCTCCACCCTCCATTAGATTTTCACGCTGGTCAAATGGGACTGTTAAATGGTGAGCATGTCTTGCTGATTGCTCCTTGACTCTCCAGTTGATGGATCAGCTTATGTATGGGGATCAGGGAGTCTCGATTTGTGCGGTATTGCCACCGGTGCACATTGTAATAGTGATTGGCACTTGCTGTTCTTCAGCCCTCACAGAAAACCCCACCACAGAAAAGTCCTCTGAGAGACCAGGCAAGGTGGATAACTGCTCAGTTTCCTCTGTCTCCAAGGCAGCTGCACCAAAAGCCCACTGGTACCCTTTTGGGTCCTTGAA
>NW_010416342.1:0-8735 GCF_000710305.1 Buceros rhinoceros silvestris | reverse complement strand
CTGGGGGGTGGCAGGCGGGGCTGTGCGTGGTCTCCATGTGCCACCTCCCTTCTTTGCACAGTGAACGGGCTCCAGGCTCGGACCTTTGGCATCTGGACCCTGCTGTCATCGGTGATCCGCTGCCTCTGCGCCATCGACATCCGCAATAGGACGTGCGTAAAGCAGCACCAGAGAAATCCCTGGGTTTACTTGCTAGTGACAACCTGAGCAGCTAGCTTGGAGGGCAGTGGGGAGGAGGAGGGGAAAACAAGCTGCTCCTGAGCTGTCTATGGAGTTGAAAGCATTCCTCCCAAAAGAGATTAAATAGCACTGCGGGATTTGCATGTTAACTGCTGCTCCCTTCTGCGCCCATGGGGCGAGCCTGCACGTTTAAATTCTGATTCTTTGCTCAGGCAGAAACTGGTAGATATAAGAACTTCTTATGTCACAAATTCCTGAGGTCCAGTTTGGAAAGCATCTTCTGATGGTTTTGCTGCTCTTTTGACATCAATCAATTGCTTATACTGTGAACTGACTGATGCTCTGTACTTCTTTTCCTACAACAGCTCAGCTAAAGACTGTGGCAGGTTGAGAGGCCTCTGGCAGTGGTGTTAACCCTCTGCCTTCTTCCATAAACTCTTACACAGGGCTAAGAACAAGGTCTGAGTTGCAGCCTGATGCTGTCTGTGGTGGGAGGAAGGCCATTTCTTCCTGTGGTAGCAGAAGTATTTCTGAGAGGGATTTCCAAGCAGGCTGACTGTGGTCTGTGCTGGATAAAGTCAGGCTTGGAGAATGCTAGAACTCACTCTGTTGTCACTGCCTCTCCCAGCCCCACAGCAGAAGTCACTGTTCACTTGGCAGCACGTCCTTAGTTTGCCTACAGGCTTGTCAGTGGTAGGGAGGTGTGGGGACTTGATTATCTGTTTTTAGGGGGTGGTGGCAATGCCAATTACCAGTTGTTTCTTAGGAGGATTTTGCATCTGTTGGACCTTTCCACAGCTGTGACCTTTAAAGGTAGCAAGGCACAGGCTGGAAAGATGTATTGGGCGATGCAGCTTGCAGTCAGCCAAGTCCTGTTGCCCTAGTTCTCAGCTCATCCAGTTCTTTCTCTCTTTTTGTGGGTGTGCAGGCTTCTCACTTCACTGGTGCCCTACCCTTGCTCAGTCCTCTTCACCTCAGTCTTCACTTTGCCTGTGCCTTCACTAATGCCTGTGACTTTAAATGCACCATTGAACATGCTGCCCTGTTCTCCTCTCAGCTTTTGCGCAGGGAGCTTTCACACCTCACTAGGCAAGAGACCAAGTGCCCTTTGTGCTGCCACTGAGGACAGATGGGGCAGCATGCATGTTTGTCTTTCTTCTGCTCAGCCACGCTTGTGCCCATACTACGGGTTGTATGATAACCTGCTTCTTTCTGCTCTCCAACAGCCTTTATTACATCACACTCTTCACCTTCTTTTTGGCCCTTGTTCACTTCCTCTCTGAGGTCTTCATTTACCACACTGCAGCCTTGACAATTGGAGTTATGGCACCCCTCATGGTAGCAAGTAAGTAGAGCTCTGCATCTTCCCCCACTGCCTCCCCCCCCCGCAACTCTCCTTGGAGCTACGACCACCCAGAAAAACTCTATGTGGGGCTACAGGCTAAGGGCAGGGAGGTGATGTTGGGAAGTAATGCCTCATCTTCTCTCAAGTATTTTTTACACAACTTATTCTGTATCTCCATCACAGGTTTCTCTATCTTGGGCATGTTGATTGGGCTACAGTACCTGGAGGTGGAAGCACTCTCGCAAAACAAGAAGAAAAACTGAAGCTAAGAGGCCTGTGTAGGTCAGTGTTGTCTCCTACCTTCATTGCCAAACTTCCACTAAGGTTCAGCTGAACTTTTCCAGGACACCAGTCCCACTGATGTATCTTGGACTCTTTCAATCATTCTTCACTACCAAGTGATTTTTGTTGTCCAGGCAACTTTTCAACTGACTGATGTCAGAGTCCGAGTCCCAGGTGATTTTGTGTCAAAGCTTGCAGGGGGCAGTTGGTGACTGCCTCCCTGGAGGATAACGGACAGTGTCTCAGGTGTGCCCAGTAAGTCCCGGTGTACCTGGACCTGGAGATGTAGAGTTACCCAGGATCCAATGAATGCTTCAGACCAGAAGGAGAGAGCACGTGCTGCCCCTGGCACTGTTGTGTAACTAACTTGCATACGTGTGTTCCTCAGAGGCCGTTTCTAATAAATGACAGAAAACGGCAGTGCATTATGTCTGTCTTTCTGCTGCATAGCAGTGGGTAGAGGATGTGCAACCTCAGAGCAAACAGAAGTTTCTACTGTTTCTACTGTTGCAGGTATCTGTTGCATCTCTCTTTACAGCAGACTTGCCTTCCCCTGACTCCTTTCCACAGAGTTCCAGGTCTGACAGCTCACATCACATACACATGCAAAGAGAATTGCAGTTCTCACTTCCCCAGCAGACTGCATGCATCTGTGACCAAGGACTGCGGTACCTGTGCAGTGAGCTATAACTACAGAAGACAGAGAAAACCGGAACAGGTTGCTTAGGCCTAGAGGAAAGAATGCCCAAAGCAGATGAGCAATGCACAGAAGGCAGGAAGGAACCAGCAGGATCTCCGGGCTGGGAAGATGATGTATGTGCATAACAGAGAGAGGAAAAACACAGAAGGGAGAAAAGAGCATAATAGTAGAATTGGGTAGAAAGGTGATTTTTTTTTTTTCCATTCTGCAAAACATTTCAGGCTATTAAAAGAGCCAGACATAGACTGTTTCAAACATTTAATATGAATGTGTCGGGTTTCATTATATACTTCAAAAGTATTTTATATAAGAACTTTCTTTGAGAAGCCATTTTGGACCCCATCCTCTATCCCAAACTATCAAAGGTAGGTCTTGAATTTTTTAATGTGTCAAAAAACTGTATCGTTTCACCCAAAAAATACTTTGTCAAAAATGGTATGTCAAAGAGGACTACTGTTATCCATTCCATCTGGGTATGGTTTGGCACACACATACCCCCCAATGATATATGCGTAACTGCATGATTTAAGGATTATAAGGACACTTGATATCTCTGCTAGTGAAGGGATGCTGGAAAAGAAGTAGAAGAGATATAAGGATCTGCATTTCTGTTTAGCAGAAACAGCAGCATACAGAGGGGCAGTGTCTACAAGACACAAATGTTGGTAAGAGCTGCTTCTTCAGTTCTCTGTTATCAAGTGGGAGGGTTCCACACTGGAGCAAATCTGTATTCCCATCATACTCAAACCCACAATATAATCTCAGAATAACATTTCACAGAAGTTTTTACATAGTCTTGAAATATGCATAAAAGCACTTTACCATTAAGGAGGAAGACAGAGTCCTCAGCCCAGGGAGGTTATGGTTTAAGCCAGCAGAGTGCCCAGGTGGCCAAGAAGGCCAATGGCATCCTGGCTTGTATCAGCACTGGTGTGGCCAGCAGGAGCAGGGCAGCGATTGTCCCCCTGTACCTGGCACTGGTGAGGCCACACCTTGAGCACTGTGTCCAGTTTGGGGCCCGTCACTACAAGAAGGACATTGAGGTGCTGGAGCGGGTTCAGAGAAGGGCAACAAAGCTGGTGAAGGGTCTGGAGAACAAGTCCTGTGAGGAACGGCTGAGGGAACTTGTGTTTAGCCTGGAGAAAAGGAGGCTGAGGGGAGACCTTATTGCTCTCTACAACTACCTGAAAGGAGGCTGCAGAGAGGTGGGGGTTGGTCTCTTCTCCCGTGTGACAAGTGACAGGACAAGAGGGAATGGCCTTAAGTTGTGCCACGGGAGATCTAGGTTAGATATCAGTAAGAACTTCTTTACAGAGAGGGCTGTGAAGCATTAGAACAGTCTGCCCCGGGAGGTGTTTAAGAGATGTATAGATGTGGTGCTGAGGGACATGGTGATGGGACCCTGGCAGTGCAGGGTGAACAGTTGGACTCAATGATCTTGAAGGTCTCTTCCAACCAGATGATTCTATGTTGCTAGTGCAGTGATGAGCTGGAATTAGGCTGTAACTTCAACACAAACTGCAGAACTAGGCCTTATCTTCAGGGAGGAGGAGGTGTATTGGTATCTCTCATTTACTCCTAATATATCGGAACATCAGAGCAACCTCAGTGAATTCTGAGCAGAGGTTTATCCCCAGACTAAGACTGCTTCATCTAGAACAACCGTGTAATAAAATGAGAACCAGCAGTGGCAGATGAACTGTTTTGCACTTGCTGGTGATTTGCTGATGCCTCTGCCATCACCTGTGCAACACAGAGCGTCACAGGCACCAAGGCAGAGCAATCCCTCTTCCTGAGAGCCAGCTGAAAGCTCTTTGGGACTGCTCACGGAGTAGGCATGGTCCAGCTTCTGCATTTCATGTCACAGTTTGCCTGTGAGAGGAGACGCAGCCCCATGCAGGGTGCCACCCTCGTGTGCTCAGGGCTAGCCTGGAACTATGGCTTTTCGTCAGCATACATGCTTTTTCTTTTCCAAGCATACATGGTGGAACAGGGGAAACTTCTCCCAAGCAGCAAAGTCTCCAAAAGAGGAAGATGCAGAGGTATAGCTGAAGAGAGCAACTCCCTTCTTGTTTTGCTCTTTCCAGAACCAGTTCACTGGGCTCCTGTCCTGAGGCTGCCCCCACATACACCATGGTGCACGTGTGACAGGAGGATGGAATAGGTGGGAAGAGATGGGAATGAGAGGGACTGCTTCTCGCAGCATTGCCACCCCTCCATTTCAAAGCTTTGTTTCCTCAAGGACTCTGGGATTAGTGCAGGCTTCTGGCATAATTTTCTGCAAGTCAGACAGAGAAAAACAATACTGTTAGGATCCTGGGTGGCCAGATCCAGGCTTCAGGAAGACCAGATGGCCAGAGGTGGCTTAACTTGCAGCTCCCTGCTTGTGTGCAGAAATCCCCAAGTAATCACCATCCTCAGTGAGTGCAGCTGGTTCCCTCCTTCTTCTCTAGACACTTCTACTGCCCAGACAAGGGACACTGGACAGCAGGGCAGAGCAAGGGTCCTACTTTCCTTAAGTTACTTGCTATATTCCTCAAACCACAGTTAATTCACAGAAGCTGAACAGGCACAAGTATCATGCCTGTCTCTCTAAAGATACTTTACTGTGACACAAGACCAACCTCAAAGCGGTGAAGCTGCAGGGCTGGTTCCCTGGGCAAGGGAAGGAACTGCGAACTGTCCCCTTCATGCCATGGGGCACCACAGTGTCTGTGGAAGCATCAGAGAGAAACTGCATCCTGTGCACCCTCAGGAGGCTCAGTAGAGCCACTAGCTCCTCTCTGTCCTTACTCTGGCACGTCTGAGGGCTTCTTGACTCCTAGGCAGATCGCTGGTCCTGCTCAAGTCTTTTCATCCCCACCCCCAATCCAGGGCTGGCACCCTCTGCCCTGTTTCTTCCGTCTCCCCAGCTTGGACTTATTCCCAAGCTGGGATTATTCCATAGAGTGGTACAGATAAGACCTTCTTTGAAGTTCATTACTCATATCTTAAAGGGCCATAAGAGGCAAACATACACAAGTGGGTTTTTTTTTTCTGCATAAACCCTATAGAAGAATTAGCCTGATTACTCGAACCCTCCTACTATTTCTTAAGATGGAAGGAGAAGTAGAATCATTTCCCAGAGGAAAACCAAGGACAACTGAGACTGCTGCCCAATTACCACCCTATCCTGGGCTGCGTGAGACAGCCAAACTTTCACAATTCCCGTTCAGCCTTCCTGGGTAGAGCTTGATGAGCTCCTCTGCTGAGCTTTTCTGAAGCATGTTAGGATTAGACCTGAGAGTTCTCCTTCCCCCACAGGATTTCAGATACCTCTCCAAGTTCTGACTCTGCTTACAGTGAGACACCCCAGTTGTCACCAATTCAGACTTGTAAGCATAAATGTGAAGCCCCCCACAGCCTGGGCTCTGTGATAACTCACTTGGGTCCAGACTGACATCTGAGGCAGGAGTCAGAGGTGCATGGGAAAGAGGTTCACCTCCCCAGTGCAGTTCAAGAGAAGTCCAGGCAGCATGGAAGCAAGAGATAGATACAAAAGTTTTGAGTAGCCTCCTACACAAACTGCAGGTGAAAAGGTTTTATAGAGGTCAGCAGCAATATCCCAAAGCAGAGGAGTGAGATCAGGAGAGCTTCAAAGAAATGTCTGGAAGCAAAAGCCAGGAAGTGCAAAGACCGACTCCTACCAGCAACAGGAGGGGTAGAGGGATGTATGAAGTAGTGCCAAAGGTAGGAGTAAGGGGAAAGTTGCATTTAGTCTTGGGAAGCCCCACCTGAATGCATTATGGAAGCACTCTGGCAACACTGAACATGCCCCTCTGAGGTCTGAACACCACTCACCTGCCGTAGAGCTACAGGATCAGAGGTTCAGAAGATCAGCCAGCCTGCAGGGCTCCATCACCTTGGAGAAGGAAGGCTGCTCTCATAGCTGCGAGTCACAGTACTGGAAAGGGGCAGCAGATGGCCTGCCCACGGCTTTGGGATAGGAGGGAAAGGCTGCTTGCCACACAGGAAGCGCAGAAAGTGATCAGGGAAGTTGGGAAGCATGGAATGATGTACACTCCATTTGTGCCCACTACACAAAATTTCAGCAGTTGTTTTTTTTTATTGGCGGTATTTTGCTAGAGAGTAAGCATGCTACTTCTTGCAAGGGACTCCAGTAAGCTCCTGAGGGTAGATGCTCGCCCTAATGCCCTAAGCACAGTGTAAGTCACACTGGCCTTGGGAGGAAAAAGCAACATGCTTTTGGATAGTCCACTGAGATCTGTGAGATGCATCTTTGCATTCAGGCAAACATACAACCAGCAAAAAAAGGTACTTGGCCCTGACTTATCCAGAACATGGTTTGAGGACAGAGCAGAACTTAGTCCTGTTTTGACCAAATCCCTTGCTGTGACTGAACATCTAGAGCAGGTCACTGGTCATCAAAAGTCATCCACTCATCAGTGCTTGGTCCTACAGGTAGCATAACACTCCAGACAAAAGTTTTTCATTTATTACAATTCAAAAGGCAGGACAAAGTCTGAAACCACTTTCCTCCTTACTCTCTGCTATCAAGAACAGGTTCTTCACACACACACACAAATTTTAATTTATCTACCACTACAGGAGACAGGCATAAAGTAGTTTCAAGTGCCCAGAACACACATTAAACAAATCTGCAAGTTTCGAAGAGGCCTAGCAAAGCCCAGTTTGAATGAAAAGACAGATCTGCCATTTTGGAATCCTGCTCTCTATATGATAGCTGTTTTCTTAAAAACCCACGCGAGCTTAAAAGTATTTCCAAAGAAATGTGGCCTATGACTTTTCTTGAACAATTCACTCCTGAATTGGAGTGAATGGAAACCACGGGAAATCAGCAAAGATGCTTATTTCGTAACACAATGAAACAAGGTGGAGTGCAGGAGGGTGGAAACCAGGAGCAGATGAGCACGGGCTGTACAAAGCATACACCTGAGTGTAAGTGTATGCTGAACCAACTGACACTAGTTTGAGACCTTAAGGCACAATGTTGGAATGGCTTCAGATACAAAGGCAGCCCACAAAGAGACTCATTATCATGTAGAAGAGGTGTTTGAGCCAAGTGTCCTGACATAGGGAAAGCTAACTCTGCTGGCGCCTGGGAACTGAGGCAGAGAGAAGAGGGAGAAGAGCCGAAACCACACTACAGCTTCGTTAATAGAGAACAAGGTATCCATAATGCCGTTAGGCTGATTTAGTTACAGCTACAAATTCTACTAATTGCAACAGCTGTTTAATTATAACTGTAAGCAGATAAGGGTGTGCATAGAAGACAAACTGCTTGTGAACCAAGGCAGGTCCTGCAGAAAGAAGGGAAAATATCCTGCAGTGTAGACATAATGCCTCAAAGCTCTGACAGGCGGCTGCTGAGAGGCTGCGATTCCTGGACAGAGTCAAGGCCGCTAAACACCGGCTCTTATCGCTGAAGCTATGGCTTTTTTTTTTTTATATATTGCTCTTCTCTCTACAATGTCAACAGCTGAGCCCAGTTCTAGACCTTCCATTTCATCACCAGAAGCCACTGCTTGGTGAAAACAGACTATCTTTCCGTGTAAGAATCAGCACGTAGGTTTTCCCCTCGTGTGTTCCTTAACACGCTGGTAAATCAGGCTGCTCCGCAGTCCTGCTCTGCACCAAAGCCTCTCAGCAGCTGAGCATCCAGCTAAATGTTTTGACAGTTTTCCATCCATTTCTATGTCTTCACCAGGAAGAATTACACCTTGTTAGGCCAGTACTCTGGATGATGGGACCCCAGAGAAAACAATAAGCCAGTTGCCTACCTCCACCATGGGAGTACACTTCCACTGGGTCAACACAGGGGAAATCACACTGTTATCAAAAGGGTTGCACAACCAATAGCACAGTGTTTCGGTGGGAAGTGTGAAGCCTGCACAACTCCACAGCTCTGCATCCTCTGCAAGCTCACATCTGACTTGCAACAGTCATAGAATCATTTAGGATGGAAAAGACCTTTGAGATGACCGAGTCCAACCGTTAATGTAACACTGCCAAGTCCACCATTAAACTGTGTCCCTTAGTGCCACATCTACACATCTTTTAAATATCTCCATGGATGGGAACTCCATCACTTCCCTGGGAAGCCTGTTACAATGCTTGACCGCTCATTCTGTAAAGAAATTTTTTCTAATATCAAACCTAAATCTCCCATGGTGCAACTTAAAGCTGTTTCCTCTTCTCCTATCACTT
>NW_010416341.1:31120-31926 GCF_000710305.1 Buceros rhinoceros silvestris | reverse complement strand
TGCCCCCCCAGCCCCAGCCCTGCCCCCTCCCGCCCCTGCACCCCGGCTCACTTGGCGAAGTTGGCGAGATTCTGGGTGACCTTGGCAATGAGCGTCAAAGTGCGTGCGGTGCGGTCGTCCGGGTACTCCTGCAGCAGGCTGAAGAGGGATGGGGACATGATGGCCGGGCAGAGGAACCGGAGGAACAGGGAGGCACTGATCAGCCGCTCACTGATGTCTGGGCGGCCTCGGTTGCTGCACTCTTGTCTCCATGAGGCAAAAACTTCTTTGAGCTCCCTTGGGAAGACACTGAAACGACAGAAGGACACACAGGGACGGCGAGTTCAAGGCCAGGGTGTTCAAACTGCCACACAGCAGTAACTAATCATGGTGTGGATCAGCCGCGGGGCGCGACACCCAGAGCACAGCCCTCCCGCCCTTCGATCCACAGCAGCACCACTATTGACACCAGTCACAGGCTCTTCTTGTCCCTTGCAGGAAACTCAAACCGCACAGGAAAAAGCAAAGGTAGCAGTAACTAATCATGGTGTGGATCAGCCGCGGGGCGCGACACCCAGAGCACAGCCCTCCCGCCCTTCGATCCACAGCAGCACCACTATTGACACCAGTCACAGGCTCTTCTTGTCCCTTGCAGGAAACTCAAACCGCACAGGAAACATCAAAGGATCTCCATCAAGTTGTAAAGAGAAGCAGCTTTCATCAGACTACTGCTCCTGGTTGCACTGGGTGCCAAAAACCCAGACAACCGGGAGGAGGAACCAAACCGTGCAAAGCAGCTCACCACGAGCTTCGATCTGGGAGGAAAA
>NW_010416341.1:22958-31061 GCF_000710305.1 Buceros rhinoceros silvestris | reverse complement strand
CAACTGTGAGGATGAACCAAACCGTGCAAAGCAGCTCACAACGCGCTTCGATCTGGGAGGAAACCCAGCCACCAAGGGGGGAAGGGTCTCCTAAAGAAACACAGCACTGCGGGACCCCGTCAGCAGAAACAGCAGCAGTGCTGGGGTCACTGGCACAGCTGGTGCTTGGTGGGAGGGCTGTAACACTCCCGTTCAAGCACCGGCATCAACTCCCACTGCGACCAGAACAAGTGCGGAGCCCCACTGGAGTTACTCCAGCCTTGTAACAGCACAGAGCTCAGCGTGCCTTTCCTGGATACCAGAACTCCCCCGGGTCCAGCAGACGCTCGCTGCAGCAGCCCTTATCACTGCAGAACTTGCTGCCTGTTTCTGCTTGGCCCTTCCCAGCTCCTGCTCCCACCTCATCCTGTTCCCAGCGCGTGTTATTTATTCAGCTGGATACTCCCACCCACGGGAGCAGGCTGGCAACGGGTCCCACCATGCTTCACTGGTCCCCTGGGTCCCTGGTACACAGCTCCTCACCCACCCCAGGGCCTGCCCGGGCCAGCAACCACTGTCCTTGTTTCAAAACCAGAGCTGGATGGCACAAAAGAGGGGTCAGACTCTATTTCAGGCCATAAATCTCCTCAACAAACAGCTGTTTCAGAGGATGGTTTCCTAGTCTTGCTGCTGCAGGGACTACCTGGGAGAAGCCAAGTAATGCCAGCAGGCTTCTCGCTGGCCTGCCTGGCTTCCTGGGATGGACTGCCCAGAGGCTGAGCCTCCCACAAGTCAGGGAGAAGAAAAAGCCATGGGAGCTGCATGGTCAGAGCCACCACCCACTCTCCAGCAGCAGCAAGATCGAGGTGGGAGGCTCCGACACGGAGGAGCGAAGCACCCACCCGTGTATGCTGCTCCTGCGGCAGCACTGCCCAACCTCAGGCGAGCACAGAGACGTTCCTCCTGCTGCCAGCACACAGGTGGTGACACTCATGGAAGCGCTGCCATCATGTTCAGCTTCTGCTCCAGGCTGGCTTCATGCTTTCACACTCGTGAGCTTTTACCCTGTGCTTCACAAGTAACACTAGCCAACGTCTTCGGCTGGATAAATTCTCCTCTGTCTTTGGCTTGATCCACACAATTGGACAAAGCCCTTTTACTTCACGGTATTTGCCCAGAAACAGGAGAATCCTTTAAGCAATTTAAGGCTTGAATGATCAGGACAGGTTGTACAGTTACTGGAAAGTAAACCCCTGAAAATGTACGCGCCGGCTGCGCACAGCCCGAGCGCTGCTCACTGTCACGGGCTGGGAGACCATAAAAGTTTAATTGTGTAACGGTGGATGGGACTCAGTTAGCCGGCTTTATGTGACAAACGGGCCTGTAATTCATTACCCAACTTTCCAGTAACGAGCTTCCACAGGCTGAATTTCTGCTTACACTGAAACTTTCCAGATGTCCAAATTATGTCATAATTATAACAATTTTCAGTTATTGTAAACCTCTTTCCTCTCCCTGACTCTCTCCGGCAGATAAGCAGGCACACTCCAGCACTCTATTTAAAGCAAGATCGTTAGCTGTCAGGATCCCTTGGCCAATCCTGAACACTCATCAGCCCAATTAATCCCCAAGAACCGCTGAGCACAAAGGACCGAGGGGAACCACTCAGAGCAGCAGCTGAACTGCTCCAGCTTTGCTGGGGAAGGCAGGGCTGGAGGCACACGCTTCCCCTGCATTCCTGACTTTCCTTAGGTCACTCTTCAAGCCTATTTTTAGAGCGACCTTTTTAGTGCTGCTTTGGGTATTTTTAGGAAGACATTAATTCAAACAATTATAATCTAACTAAAAGCAGTGAATCCCTCCTGGGAGAGCAGGTAAACGCCATTCCTGAGTCAGAGAGTTATTAATTGGCCCAGGATTAGGTACAGGATACCTGCAAAGAAATCTGCCCTTTGCTTATTTGTGGTGGATAAAGTCTGAGTGAGCCTCTGGCCGCTTGTTCTCTCCTTGAAGGAAGAGCGATTCCCCTCCTGGGCTGGCAGAGCCACCACCAAGTATCCTGGGAAATTACATACCATGAGTTTTCAGACCTCGACACAACAGCTGGGATAGAAATGAGAAAATGAGAAATCCCTGTTATCAAAGAATGCCTTCCTCCAATACTATCCTTGGTTGACATTTTGCAACAACAGCGTTGCTGTCAAACACACTAACAAAACCTGAGCCCAGCCTTTTAAGCAGGCAGACTGCAAATCCAGCAGTTCGGGAAAAATGATCATTTTCTCATACGATCAGGATGAGGGACTGCTAGTTCTGCTAGCAAGAAGCAGAAAGAAAATACTTTTATTTCTCCAAGTAAAAAGGGTCACATGCCCATGTTTTTCCCCTTGTGGGTCTTTTTTTTTTTTCTGAAGCAGACCCATGGACTCCTGGTTGCCTGTCTCCAGGGCTGAGCAGCAGGAGCACACCAGGAGCACACCATGCTTGGCAGCCGCCTCTGCAAGACACCACTACCTTCCTCCAACCCATTTTGCGTATTGAGGCCTGCCCCAACTAGCTGCAAGAACCTCTACCCTGAGAACAAACTCGGAAATGCCTCGAACTGCATACCAGGCCCTGGGCCAAGGAGGCAACGGGCTCCCATCTGCGCCTCTGCAAGCACCCCGGGGCGGGGAGAGAGAGGGGTTAACGCAGAGGAACGCAGGATGCTGAGCCAAATGCAACCGAGGAGGAACAGCAGCATCCTCCAGCACTCCAGCGAGAGAACATCTGCCTGAACAAAAGCTCCTCGCGCTGCTGCAGCTTCCTGGCAGGCAGGAGGGGAGCCACAGCCCCTGCCTGCTGCAGACAGGACTCCAGATCCTCACCTGATGCTCTGCGGAGGCAGAGGCTGACCCAGACTGTGGGCAAGACACCCAGGACATGCATTTCTGCCCTTTATTCTGGACTTTCATCTACAGTTAACATCAAGACCCTCTGAAATGGTCACAGTGGCAAAGGCATTTTGTGTTCCTTGACTCCACTGCCCAGTCCCCCTGTTTGTGCACCCTTCAGCACCCACTGGAAAGAAGCATGACAAGGAATCAATGAGGCTGTTGCACCCCCAGCACAGATATTCCAAACTCGGGCTGAGCAGGAGCTGCTCTCTCAGCCCCTGGCCATCCTCACCCTTGCTACTGGACCACCAGGACTCCATGATGTGCTGCAGGACTTGGGCAGAGCCCCGCAGCTCTCCCTCTGAAGCGCTCCGACGAGCTGCCCGCCAGTGCAGCTAAGGGTCAGGTGCCAACAGCCTGAGGGTGGGCTGCTGCCACCCCCGTCCCCTGCAGCTGTTCACCCCTACGCTAGCTGTGGGCGTGCGGAGGGGAGCGGCAGCCTGGGTACCCACCAGTAGGAGTTGATGATTTTGCAGAAGGCCAGCTCGCAGCACATCTTCAGGTTGCTCTGATGTTCAGGAAGGTCCGAAGATGAACACTTACTGGGATCCACCTCGCAATTTTCATCTGATTCGTACAGTGCCTTGATAAATTCCCCTGTAAAACAGACAGTTGGTGACGGGTTTTGGAGACATGGGAGCCATGGCCTTTGAGCAGTTCTGTTTGTAAGTCCCAGTGCCCGAGCAGTTACACCCCGTCACTGGCTGAATGTGACGGGGGTACGAGAGCTCTGGTGGCACCCAGGGCAGGCTGTGCCCAGCTAGCTCACAAGACCTCCAAGCAGACCCAGGGGCAGCCTGCAGTGCCTTGGGAGCTCACAAAACCACACAGAAAGACACCCGGACTCCTGACGAGCACACTTCATCCTTCTCCCCCAGTTGGCAGCTCTGCCTCTGTGGCTATGGGCTATTGCATCAGAACTCCACTGCCAAAACACCCGCTTCCTCAGCCTGCCCTGATCTCCCAGTGCACCAGTTCCAGAGACGCTCCCTCGGGCTAATCCAGTAGGAAGGATGCTGGCAAGTTCTGTAATTATCTGTAGGATGGCCTGCTACTGCAGACGGTGTCCTGGCGCTGACAAGCCACTGTGATTCACAGGAGAAAGAGGTAATTAAAGGAAAGAAACAATTTACTTGGTTTATTTTGAGCTGAACACCACACAAAATTAAATTAAAATATTTCTCTGCATTTCCCTGTGCTCCTGCTTACTGCCTGGCTGCTCCTCGCCCCTGTGCAGGCTCATGCTGTGGGTCTGCTTTGCCAGCTCCTCGCCCTTGTGCCACCTTCCACCCCGCGGTACCTGGGCACAGACCCGGTTGCCTGGGCTGAGGGGGCTTCCCAGTGCTTCAGCTGGGGGGGACAGCAGTCCTCCATCCCACTTAGCACACAGCAGCGGCTGGGGAGACCAGGAGATGGGACCAGTAGTGTTTAGCTGGGGACCTGCAGGGCTGGGTGATGTTCTGGCAGAAAGGTTTGCTTTGGTTTTCTTCTAATTCCAGTCTGTTTGCTGATCGCCCTAATTCCTGATCATCTTGGATTTTCCCATGCTCCTGTTTTTTGCCCTCTCCGGCCTGCATTCCTCCCCTGTTGCCAAAACAGTCTTTAATTAAGTACTGAAGAGCCTCTCCAATGTATTTTCAGCTCTGCCAGGGTGCTCTGGAGCCTCTCTGCTTGCCTGCAGGTGACATCTCCTGTTACTATCCGGCCCCATTACTTGCCAGTGCTTCATGGTTTAAAGAGAAGCGTGATGGGCATTGTGTTACCTTGAGACACCCAGATGAATCATTTCACTGATAAAAGGTCTACAGAGAATCAGCGCCCACACAGCAGCAGGCACCGCGGGCTCCTCCTCTGGTAGATGGAGCTGGCTGGGCAGCATTCGCACTGAGCCCTGAAAGGGGGAGATTCAAAATCTTCTGCCTTCATTAATCTCCTGGCTTTCTGGAAATTTTATGAGGTAATCTACTTACAAACTTGCCTCGAACCAGAAAGTATTACAAGGCAGAAATAAATAATATTCCTTTTCCTATTTGCATGGGCTGTCTGTTGGTTTGACCGAATTTGCTCAACAACCTCCCCTTCCCCAACGTTGTCATTATCATTATTATCTTAATAAAGTATTTACACTTCTTTGCTCCTTGCTAAAATTACACAAATCCATGAGTAGAAACTCAACATACTGAAAAATTAACACCTCAATAGAAACTCTGCTCATCCCACTGCTCGGTTGTGGATCCAATCTAGCTGCCTTCGGCTGAGGTTCAGACATAATGCTTCAAAGGCAGCTTCTCCCCATCCTCGATGCACACAGCAACACAGCAACTCCTTTCCTGACCTGCCCAGAAGCAGAAGCTCTAATTATTTTCATTTGCATCAAAGGAAATATTTCTGGAGCCACAGACATAGCCAGCGCTTAGAAAAAACCACCAGGAGGGTTCCCAGCATGGTCGGAGAGGCAGCTCTCATCACTGTTACTTGGGAGATTTCATCTGACTCGGGAGCGCTGCGAGGAACCGGGGGAGCGTCTCTGGCGGGGGTGTGCAATCAGGGGAAGGATTCAATCAGCTGCCCTGACACTGCCAGCACCGAGACAGAAGACTTGGCAGGCAGCATAATGCCTTCAATTTGTTATCTCCTCCGGAAGCAGAACAAAGTGCTAACTCAGGGGTGACCTTCACCTGGGAGCAGAGAGCTGCCCAGGCGCGGACCCCGCTGCCAGAGAAACCCTCCAGCAGGTCAATGCTGGTGCTTCCTACAGCCATGCGGGCGCAGCTGATGGTCTGCACTGTGCGGAGCACCCTGCATCTTGGAGCAGGACCTCTCTGGGCGAGACTGGCCAATGCTCTGTACGTACCTAAGGCATCTTGCAGGTATTTCTGCCCCACCAGCTTCAGGTATTCTTCGATTGCTTTGGTGGCCAGCGTATTCTCCCTGAAAATGAGATGCTCATTCTCACCACAGCGATCAACTTCAGACATCATCAGGTCAGTCAAGAAATCCTGGAAAGCAAAGCCCATGGTGGGTCACCAGGCAGTGACATACGCTTCATTCAGCAGCAGCAGCCTCCCCTTCTCCAGAGAGACCTCGCCTTCCTAAGACACGAGAGGAAGCAGAGGTGCTGTGGTGATCCCGTGGGTGCACACTGCCTCACTACCAGCCCGACCCTCCTCCTCTTTCTCCAACCTCATACAGACAAGAGAAGAAATAATTCTCTGGAGAGTCACAACTTTTGCATCTCAAAAAATGATTCATTCCAGACCTGCACACCAACTGCCCCTCCACGAGTGCCGGTTTTTGGCTGTGTCTCGTATCAGCCTCGTGTTTTGTGGGTAAAACATTTTCTTCACGGTTAAATGCGGCTGGATTTGGCGCCTAATGGCACTGGTTACAAACCAGGAGTGTACTGAGATGACATGAGCTGTGCCCTAGTTAACAGCTGAGAACCAAGCCTGTAATATGCATCAAGCTGCTCAAATGTCCCATTTCCTTACTATTCATGGAAATAAACAGCACTGCCACAGCGCCCATTTTGGGCACACTCTTGGCCTGACGGACAAATAACCAAGTACCACGCGATTTTATAACCCCCTGCGCTGCAGAGCGATGGAGGGGGTGAGCGGGAGCAGACCGCATGCTGACAGCTGCCTACTGCATCAGTCCAGGCCACTGAACTGCAGATTCTGGGAGAAAACCAGCACTTCAGACCCAGCCCCACACCTGCTTCGGCAACAGCGTTAACTCCTCAGAGAGGGTCACGTAGCTCCCCGTGCATTCTGCTGAAAATCCACTGCGTGGTGTAATATTTAGTGTGCTGCAGCTAATGTCAATGCAGGAGAAATGCTGAGCAGTTTTTGACGCTAATACACATCCAGCTTCTGTCTTCTGCCCTGATAACGGGAAGAGCAGCTCAGGCCCCTGTGCAGCCCCTCGTCACGCTGAGTGCTGGAAGGGTCGACCCCCTGGCACCCAGCACCACTCACCCGGACGAGAAAAGGGAAGGGGCTGCTGGCACCCTGTAAATCACACCCGTTAACCCTCTTGCTGCTTCCCCATGCAGGAGACGGAGCAAGGTTGACATAAAAATTCGCTTCTACAACCAAGGGCACCTTTTTTAAACTGCCTTTCTCTCAAACAAAATAATCTGCTCAGTAATAACCTTTCACTAGGAAACTCTCCTTCATTTGTCATGACCGTACCAGATGTAACCCGTTCCTGGCAGGGGCAGCAGGAGCACCCCAGAGCTGCTGTGCAGAGATGCACAACCTGTCCTTGCCATCCCCAAGCAAAGTGCCCCTAAAGAAAAGAGCCCCTAAAGCACCGTGGCTGTGACCCAGCCTGCTCCAGCTCAGGACAGGGGGCACTCGGGTCCCACTCCCTGGCAGCGGCTGGCTGCGAGATTTGCAAGAGAAGCTCTTAGCTCCATCTCGCTTTTCATACGGATGTCTCGGTACTGTACATTTAATCCAGGTTCAACAAACAGCTCCACGGGAACCCAACAGACCCAAATCATGTAATCCACAGCCCCTTCATCACTGTATGTCGTCGGTCCCAGACACAGGACAATGCTGGTGGCAGGCAGGTACGTTTCCCAGCTGAGATCAGGTGAAGAGGGGAGGAAGGCTGGCATCTCTGCAGCACTCAGCAGCCCCATCTGCCCCACCTGCCCACATGGGACCCACGAGCTGCTGCGACCTTCCCAGAAGAGCCTCAGGAGGAACTCTGGGCCAAAAAAAAGTCACTTGCATTATTTCTTTAACCAGAAGACCCCCTTGCTCAGATCCCACTATGTCCAGCAGCTGCAGAGGCAAAAATCCCTCCAGGAAGCAAAGCACCCGCCTCCCCCACTATTTTTTCTCGTTTTGCCCCGTTTATCAGCCAAGATGGAATGGAACTTTAAACCCTTGCTCAAACCCTGCTAGGTGCTATCTGGGTAACTCTACCACCTTTATCTTCCCGGGTCTCTCCCAGGGTATGTTTCAATTCCAGCCACAGCTCAGGCTGACACAAGGTGCTGATTCTTAATTAGCAGCCGCTGACCTTGACTTTACTTGATTCTCTGTCCTGTCACTTTCCCAACATACTAATTATCTCAGGAGCACTGAGTTTTACAGCTTCTCTCGGCCAAGTGTTTGCTCTTCCCCACTCTTGTCAGCCGGGGACTGGCTGCTGCGGGACACGGGGGCAAGCC
>NW_010416341.1:17482-22897 GCF_000710305.1 Buceros rhinoceros silvestris | reverse complement strand
CTGGCTGCTGCGGGACACGGGGCAAACCCGCAAGGCACAACCCAGCTGCGAGCCAGGGCTGCCGAGCGGTGGCAACCCTGGGGCTAAGCCTTAGCAGTGATAATGTGCATTTTGATGATTTTAGTTGACCTACAGAATTCACTGGAATTTAAAATGAGGCAAAAATTCCACTGTGGGACTCAGCACAAAGCCAGAAAAGATCCCCCTGACACCTCTGCTGCAGTCGCTATCCCCTATGGAGCACCTACAGCTCAAGAGCTGAGAAAACAACCCGTCGTCTCCCAAGTGGAAAGAAAAGCTGCTGAAATCCCGAAGAGCTCCATTATGGTGCAGCACTCAAAGCCGGGCCGTAACATGGCAGAATCCGGCCTTGTACCTGACCAGGGGATGGGGGCGAGAGCCAGGACACCCAACAGCATCCCCCAGGCCAGGGTTCCTCACTGTCCCCAGCAGGTCCAGCTCCTGAGGGTGGAGGAGGCAACTCGCCGGGCTGTTTGAACCAGTCCCAAGGTGCATCAGGGATCAAAGTACTCCCAGCCAGAGTCCTCAAGCGAGTTCCTCTGCAGAGACCGCTCTGGGCAGCCCGGCAGAGCTCTGCGAGATGCAGGAAAGAGCCTTGTCCGTGGGTCAGTTCCCATGACATCCTGCAGTTCCTGTCCCAGGGCCATCTTCCAGATCTTCCCTTCCCTCCGCTCAAAAAGCCACATCAGCTCTGGATCACACGTCTGGTATCTCTGCCTTAAGTACGCCAGCAGCCAGCACTCAGAAGGCACAAATGGAATGCAAATACTTGTCGAATCCCTCCGGGGGCCTCACTCACCCACATACAAGGCTCTGAATAAAACGCAATAACTAAAGCCAATAAAACTCCCTGTTTCCGAGCAGCAGAGATCAGTGGGGGGTTGTTTTCAGTTAGGGCCCCTGGCAATGGAAGAAAATAAGATGCTTTATTTCATTACATCAGAGTCGAGAGGGGAAGGAAAAGGTCTATAGTAAAAATTAAGGGCTGTGGCAGCGTTCTTCAGGCTTGCTCCCCGATTTATTTTAAGGCCATTTGCTCCAGACTGGACACGGCTGAACCTGTGCAACTTCAGTCACTGCACATATGCTGATAAAGAAGAGCAATTCATAAATAAACAAATCCAGAGCATGACAGCACAAGGCTGCACTAGTTTCCAGCACTTTTCAAATAAACTAAGCATGAGCCCACAGCAGCATGCACTATTCTGAGGAAATGCAGGAGTGTCACTACTGGAGCGGTGGCTGAGTCCCTGCAGCGGGCACAGCCCTCAGCACCACTTCAGGGCTCAACCACACGACCACAAAGTCCTCCAGTGCTGCAGCTTCCCCTCTGCCCAGGATGCTCGTGTTGCTCTGCAGCTCATCTCCCCAGGTCCTCTGCCAGAGCATCCTGGGGATGCCATCCCAGCTGTGTGTCACTCGCACAGGGCAGCTGGCAGCACTGGCCTGAGCCTGGGTTTGCTTCATGCACCTCGCTCTGTCCCTCCGTCCTGAATTACCTGTAGTGTAGCCTAGAGCCATCACCATTCCCCCATGGTCTTCAACCACTGAGCTTCAGATGCAGCTTCTGCTGCTCCACCTGGGTGACTCCATCCTCCTGTCTCAAACCACAACCGAGCAGCAACTTCTTGTGGGTGAGGGAACATCTCCTAACACCTGCCTTGTCCCTCACGCTGGAGGTGATTCAGGATGTCTCACTACAGCAGTTGTCTCGCAGCAGGACTGCTTTGTGCTGCCATGGAGGGTCCCCCAGATCTTTGCCTGGGGAAGCTGGAAGGAGAATATGGAAATAGGGGTGATGCCCTGGAAACAAGCATGCTGCAGCTCTGTGCTGCTCCACATCAGGTCCCCACGGGTGGCCTTGTGAAGCTGCTGCCCCATGTCAGCCATCACCTGCATCAGCACTGGCTCAGGGCCCAGCTGCCCCCGGGCTGCTTGAATTGGGCAAGAGTCACTGAAAAGCAAAGTCCACCAAGAAAACACCAACATCTGCTCAGGAAAACAATCCTGCCTTGCCCGTGTCAATAGGGCCAAGGGAGCGGACTAATTGCATTGCTTGAACACTAAAACATCAGGAGAAAAAGCTTCTTCACAAGGCACAAAGGCAGAGCAGACAGCAAATTCAGTCCCCCATCCGAGCAAGAGCTGACAGCTCCACCTGCCCAGAGCACCAGCACCCACAGCCCTGCGCACCCCCAGGGCAGGGCTGGGGGTCCGAGCACCCCACAGTGCCTGAAACTTCCAGTGCCAAGAAAGCCCACCCCACCCCGGCGAGGGGTCCCGAAGGCTTTCAGGGTACCAGTCCTCATGTCCACAGGGTGTCACTGGGCAGTGCCTGCTCCTGAGCCCAGGAGGCAGGAGAATGGAGCCAGCCGGGTGCCTGGCATGGCTGTGGTGAGAGCAGGAGTGTTTCCCAGGGGAACACAGCCAGCAAGCAATGCAAGTCATGCAGGACCTATCCTGTCCACGCCCAGGCAGGATTTTACACCTTGCCATTGGGAGAGGGTCCTGCAGCCCCAGCCCCTCAGGGACGTGCCCACAGCCAGAGCACGTGGGGTGTCACAGAGCTGATGAGACCCGCGGCCCTGCACACGCTGCTCGGGTCACGCACCCCTCTGGGCTGGAGCTGATTGTTCCCAACGGCGTAACTGACTGATGGGCAGATTGACTTTGAAATAATAAGGTTCTCCACATCACAAGCCTGATTAATAGGATTGACTTAACCTTAAGAGGATTGAATTGATAAAGGTAATAAGATTACTGCTTATTTCAAAGACTAGCCCAGAGTCCAGCTGGGCTTTTATGCCAAGGTAAAAACCACCAGGGGTTGGCAGGGCTGTAGGCTACAGGTGGACAAGCATCAGGATGCACCTACGTGTCAGTGGCAGAGAAACGTGGCACTCAACAGTGCTGAGCTCTGCAAGGAGAGCAGCAGAGGGACAGCGACCTAGTGCGAAACCAGCCACTAGTGCTCGATTCTTTACCACCACACAGGTCCTCTGAGGATCTGTGCTGGACACTTTCTGCTGGGAAATGTAGTGATGTTCCCTCCCTCGAGCACTGGAGCTCATCCTCGACGCTTCTGGCATTTTCTAATGCTTGGGGAAAGGAGGTGAAGCGGCAAGGTGAGAGTTAATGCACAGGAATCTGTGCCCATCACCTTGCTCACAGTAATAACAAAACTGAAGTGAGGGATATAACACACTGAGTGACCACCACCTCCCCTGAGGGCAGAGGGGTTGGATCCCACACGGGAAGCTCAGAAACCACACTCCACCCCAACAGCCAGAACACAGATCCCTGTGGCTGCTGCTCACCGGCCTCTCCTTCCTTTCAACCAACCAGACTGCTGTGTTTAGGGAGAGGGGGAGAAACGGTGGGGGTGCTTGTAAAGCTGATTAAAAGCCTTATTAGCTCAGCTATGGCTGCTATAAAATATTATCAAGAAGATAAACTCTTTGTGGGGGAAATGATACAGCTGCTGCCAGTTTCACCCACGTCTGAGTGCCTGCAGCATCCTCGCTGCCCTGTGCCCGCAGCCCTTCCTGCTCCCCCAAGAGACCGACCAAGCCCAGCAGCTTCCTGGCCATGCCACTCACGTCCAGGTCCCCTCCCCGAGACAAAGATACGTGCAGGTTCTGCACCTAAACCGGAGCTGCCAGCGGAGCTCTGACCAAACACCCCGCGTCGCCGAGCAGGGGAATGCGGGGAGTTTCCAGCAGGCTCACACCGGAGGAGCGAATACATCTGCTTAGCTGAAACAAACCCTTGCAGCATAAACAAACAGGGACGCATGTTTATTCTTCACTCCACTCACAACACGATAAATATTTATTTCAAATGAGCAGCTGGTTAGTTAAAGCTTTGTTTAATGCTGGGTTTGATCTACCAACCACTTGGACAAGAGAGGGCTTTTCTTATATACTTATATACATATATTTACGGTCATGAACTGAGCTCCAAAAGCTGTAAGACAGTCCTGAAACAAATCTAAGCATGTGAAATACTCTGGAAGCATCAAAGTCACAATGGGTCTTGCTTTGGGAAGGATGCAGCCTGCCAGTCCAGAACCACAAAGGCGAGAGGAGCACTCCTGTAACACTGTAGAGCAGCAGAAATCCTTTTAATTATGACTTTGTGTCTCTTGTCTGTGGGTTGCAAAACACATGAAAACAGTCCGGCATCTCTCCGCACCCCCACAGGTAACACTTTATCGGTGCTCTCACGGGGAAGCACATAACAAGTCAACCACAGATGCTGAGAGCGCATGTCTCCGTGTTTAGCCACAAAACTACATCCCTCTTGCAGCCCAGGGATCCTCTTCCAGCCCCCAGATGCCATAAAGAGAGAACGTGAACAACCGCTCGCGCCGAGAGCGCTGATTTAGCGCTGGACGCCTGTCAGGCTGGGGCAGCTCCCCCAGCCAGGCCGTCTGTGCTCCCCACTTTATCAACGTGCTTTTCCCCCCTTTGCCATCTATGTGCCGCGGCGGCTGCTCCGGGGTGTCCTGGCGTGGCACCGCAGGGATGAAGCTCGTCCCTTCCCCAAACAGAGATCAAAGGAAGCACGGACTTGGCTCCAGGGAGGACTCTGCTTTTGGTCTCCACCTTCTAATCTATTGTGATATGGTTATGAAGCCCAGGAAGAAGCAGATATTTAGGGAGAAAACTCAGCTACAACCCTTGTCCCCCTCCTGCCTGCGGCTTAACGTGCTCTGCCTCTCTGGCAGGAGGGGCTGGGGCAGCGCCTCTGGGTCTTAGCAGCTTCACATGAACGACACTTGGCTGGTGGGGCACAGCTCAGCATCATCGAGGAGCCAAGTGGGGTGTCTCTGGGTAAGGACTGTCCTTCTGCAGGGCTGCATGGGGACGCTGGTGGCCTGGCTGTGGCTGGCACACACAGCAGCATCCGCGCCACCCCTCTCCTGCGCAGGAACCGCTGCAGCGAGGCTCTGGGTGGACGCACGTACCCAATCGGCCGTGCCTCATTAAGGGATTACACCATATTTACAGCAAATCGCTACAGGAAAACAGGGCTTGAAACAGTGCGAGAGCAATTAGCTGCTAACGAGTCTTCATAGATAATCTGCTGGACGCTTGTTTCTCAGTCCAACTATAATTGCTGCTTTAGCTGCTGCTCCAGCAGCCAAGATCCACAAAACCCCCTTTATCAGCAAAATAAATTAGTCGCTGCTGATTGCCACGTCGGCATTCTGCAGAAGGGGAGAGCTCCGAAGGGTCACTGGAAAAGCTCTCGGCAAGGCATGGAGGCAGGGAACCCACCTCCAGCCCACGCAAGCTTCTGAGGGTCGCCGGAGGACAGGGGGCTGGAGGAGGGGGCCGCTGCCACGCGACCCCTGCACACCCGTACCCGGGAGCGGGGTGCTCAACACTG
>NW_010416341.1:17109-17389 GCF_000710305.1 Buceros rhinoceros silvestris | reverse complement strand
CCCTGGCACCAGCCCTGCTGTGCTCCTGGACCACGGAGATCTGCTGCCCTTGGGCACTGAACCCCATTTCAAAACCCACCGTGCCCTGCTTCGGGCCACGGGTGTTTGACCTCCCTGCTCAGTGTCATCTCTGAACGAGCGGGCGTTTGGTGCCTGGACCACGGAGATCTGCTGCCCTTGGGCACTGAACCCCATTTCAAAACCCACCGTGCCCTGCTTCGGGCCACGGGTGTTTGACCTCCCTGCTCAGTGTCATCTCTGAACGAGCGGGCGTTTGGTG
>NW_010416341.1:16485-16925 GCF_000710305.1 Buceros rhinoceros silvestris | reverse complement strand
CTCAGCATCAAAACCAGGTGCGGGTGGGAGGCAGGCACGTGCCTTCCCCAACGCCCACGAACACACGCAGGGCCACGCTACCTACCAACAAAAGAAAAATCAAAACAAACCGTTTCTCCTGCAGAATAGCTGGGACAGAAAAGAAAGCGGCCGTTGTTTCTGGGTGGAAACTGCAGGGAGGTGCTGAGAGCCCTGCGAGGGCCGGCCAGGCGATGCCCAGCGACAGGGAGCAGAGGGAGCAGCATGGCAGTCAGGCTTCTTTAAGCACTTGGGCTGGTCCTGTCCGGTCCTTCTCCCTGGGTCTGCCCGGCGGAGGGCAGGGACCACGATACCTGCACAGCCTCCCCGTGCAGCCTGGGCACCAGTGGCTGGGTCCCCTCACCGCGTCGAAGGGCGCAGCCATGGGGGGGGTTTCCGGAGCATGGCCGGGGGGCTCCCCC
>NW_010416341.1:10225-16419 GCF_000710305.1 Buceros rhinoceros silvestris | reverse complement strand
TGCCTGGTCACCAGTGCCTGTGGCCCCTCGCCGGTTCACAGGGCTCAGCCACGGGGGAGCTTTCCGGAGCAGGGCCGGGGTGCTCCCACGGCACAGAAGCAGAGCTGACACAGCGGTTCGCTTTCCCCCTTTCATTCGACTTTTACCTTACCACTGCTTTTCCCTTTCCCTGCTTGTCCAGCTCTTCTACAAAGGACGCACCACCCTGTTCCCCTGCTCTGGTAGCTGCCGTTGCTCTGACAGCTCCCTAAACCCTGTGCTAACGCTGATGGCGGATGACAGGCAGGGAAAGCAGAAGCTCCATTTTAGAGGGAAATTCATCAAGCCTGTTTACTGTTAGCTCTGTCCCTCGTGCAGAGCCTCTGGGACCTCGGGCACTGATGCAGACACATGGCTAGATACACGCTTGCTCTCTCCGGCGCCTCTCCAGTGCCGACGAGGAGAGGGAAAAGGCAGGAGCAGTGACCACAGCTCTCAGCCGTGCCCGCACGTGATGAGATGAGACTGAGATCAGGGAGACACCTGAAGCCTTTTGCACCAGAACCATGGAAGCCACAGACAGGCTTTCACGGCAATGTCATTCCAAGAGCCCTGGCACTAGAGCCGCAGCGAAGGGCAGCGCAGCCCTGGCAGGAGCGGTACCAGAAGGAAGGGCTGTGCCCAGAGACCACCTATGACACTCCCCTGGTGTAACCCAGAGCATTAGTTCATGTGCTATGAATCACAAGCCATTTGTCTCACCTCTGAGGGCAACAGAGCCGATGGGACCAGGACCGTGGTCCCTTCCTGCGCTGCTGGGGTCTGACAGTGCTGCCTGGGGTCAGGGCGGCTTTAACCGAGCTATTTTCTCTGCCTCCGCAATAGCAGGCCCACGGCCTCGCAATCCTCTCAGCGAGCTTTGCCTGCCCTGAATCAGATCAGGAGGCCAAGCCACTTCTCTGCCCAACAGATGGGAACTAATTCTAATCCACAGACCCTGTCACTGTCCCCAGCAGCTGGGGAGGAAGCAGAGCCTTGTGATTCCCCCGCAGGTGAGGAATGCCTCCTCAGCACTACAAAGCTTTGGAAATCTTGTTCTTCCCCAGACCACCCCTGCAGAGTTCGGGGAGGCGTTAACAGAAAAACGCTTCAACTGCCGCAGCCCTGGCGCTGCCCACCAGGGCTGTGCCATGCTGCCTGCGGACAAGGGATGCTCTGCCACAGACAGGTCACACAACACCATGCCCCATGTGCTGGGGACCTCAGCACCCGCCTGCACTCTCCAGTAAGGGGTTTTCCAGCTCTGCTCACCCTGGAATAAATCCCACTCCCTGCCTCTTCCTGACCTCCTGCTACCCCAGATCTGGCAGCAGATTCCCAGCCAAGAAGGATGGTCAGAGAAAGTGGTCCACAAAACCTGGACTTTCACCACTCGCGAGCTGGGCAGCATCAATCCCCCAATGATCGCTGCCCTGGAGCACCCCTGGACCCCCCGGCTTTCCCACACTGCTGCACGCCCCCCCCCACCTCCCTTCCGAACGCATCAGCACAGACCTCAACGACCGAGATGTGTGCCCGCAGGTGGACTTTGCTCTGAAACCCCCACGAGGCTGTTCGCCCCGTCCGGCTCCCGCCGTGCTGGGTGCTCGGCACAGCAGCCAGCACTGCTCACGTTTTGCCCCCGACATCGGACCTTCTGGCTCGCTGTCACGTTCATGCCTGTTTATAGAGAGCCTGGCCCCTGAGCCTCCAGGAGAGAAAAACGCCTCAGCTGCTATCTTGCAGTACCACCAACTCCTTTCCTAATTCAGCAATTCACACTGCACATGCTACCAAATTGTTTGTAACTAAAAGCAAAATTCGAGTGTATTAATGACAACCAGGCCCGAAGCCCAACTGATGTGGTGATTTCCCAAACCCAGGACTCTGCTCCTGACGGTCTCTGGTGGGATGATACGGATGACGAAGGGTCCTACCTTGGCCTTGCCTGTACTCTGCAGGATGTGCACCAGCGCAGACGCCATCTCCTCTTTGTTCTTCACGCTCAGCGAGGGCTCCAGCACCGAGCACAGCACCATGTAGTTGTTAGTGATGTACTCGGCAAACTCTTTGTACATCTCCATGGGAAGAATGCTCATACTCTGGTAGCGCGACTTGATGCGGATCATGGGCCCCGGGGCCTTGCCCTTGCCAGGGTTGGGGCTGACCACTGGGTACCATTTCTCTACAAACTGCCGGCCCGTGACAGAGCTGACGGGGATGTTCACTTGTCCAATGAAATTGGTCTTGTCCTTCTTTTTCTTCTTGTCAGTCTCTTTGTATAAGTGCACCGTAATGTTTTTGAGCGATGGGAGGTTATTAAATTCAAAGTGCTCCCCCCAAAATACATTATCAGTTTTCAATTTACAGGTAGTTCGTGCATAAAGAACGTCATCCAGGCATAATTCACACAAGTACTTTTTCTTAGCTGGCAGGTCCTTGGCTTCAATAATCCATAACTTTAACATATTCTCTACCCTTCTGCTGTTGTCCTGAAGAAAAGGTACAAAGAAAAAAGGTCAATAACAAAAAAAACCCAAAGCCCAGCACAACAAAACTGAAGATATGAGTTAATTATTTCGGATGTGCTCAATGAGCAGAGGCTTAATGACATTTTATTTTAAGGAAATACCGGCTCTCAGGAATTTGCGTAATAACACACTTATGTTAATTTTCCAAATATCACCACGCTCTCTGTGTCTGTTGGAGCCAGTTAATAAAAGGAACAAGGAAGATAAAACCCCTCCACATCATACACGTACCACTTCCTATCCACTGCCGAGAGAGCCTCAGAAGAAACCCACAGAAGCTCACCGATCGCTAATGACTTTTGCGGAACAGAAGAATGTTACAGGTATCTCACGGGCACCTCCTTTCTACAGCGGCACCAGAGGAGTACGTGCTCTTACTGAACAGAGCAACAACACCGGGAGCTGAACGCACACCCAGCGATCACCTCACACGGCTGGAACGCAACCACCTCTGGCAGCAAGAGAGGCATGTACAAAACCTCACAGTATTTTAGGGCAGAATCCAGAGCACACAACTAAAACATCGAGAGGAATTCTGGGAGACAGCAAGTCCCGCAGGAGAATCATTACCATTCAGAAAGAGAAGTTTGCCTTGGACATCTTTAAAGCAACAACGAAGCAAAGGATCTTTAAGAGCTTCCCAGTGTTGCTGACCTCATCCTGGAAGAACATTCAGGATGTTCTTGAAAGATGAACCGCTGCTAGGGATTCTGCGGGAACCTGTTGTGTTTGGAAACGCTGCACTGTAACAGCAACCACGGCTTGCTCTGCTCAGCCTGGGAGTCTGGGCAGGAGCGTTGCTGCCCGGTCCACAATGGGGTACTGTAGGTCCAGGAAGTACACACAGGAACTGCACAAGAACGCTGAATTCCTGATAGACGCATCGAGTCAGATACTGAGAGTTTATTGTCTACGAACTCCAACAAAGACGGCAAGTTAACCATCAGTTCATGGCGTGCTTTGAGATGAGGGCACACTTCCAAATGAATTTCCACTGAACGCTGCATCTCAAAGCCACAGCAGCGTGCCCAGTCCCAACTCACGTTGCCAGGACTTTTCTCATGGCAAGTGTGACCACGCAAACCTCACACAGCTCTTTCAGATCATTAGTACCAGGCTGCTGCACTCGGAAAGCACCGGACTCACCGAACTCCACAGGCAGGAACATGCTGCTCGAGGCAGAAGTCCACCTCTCCCCTCCACTGCCCCCGTTCTTATACTGGAGGAAATCTTTTCTCCTGACATTTAGCACTGTGCTGGGAACAAAGAGCCCTGACACAGAGGGCTCCTTTAGCCACCTACCAGGCCGGGACCTAACTCGTATGCACAGTTATGCAGCTCCGATGCCAGGAATGAAATCACAGGAGCCCATCATTTGTGTCTTCTCTGATCAGCAGAAAAGGACTTGTTGATTGAGCTCATCAGTTGCGAAATCCTGCAGCTGATTAGTCCTGGTCTCTCTCTGTTAGCTAACTAACTCCAGCGCTAAGAGGGAGAAGCAGCTGTAGATTTTATTTTGGGATGTACTTTGTCCTAGTGGGCCACAAAACCACATCCTGGGTGTCCCTTTGTTCTCGTGAAGAGAAGGATTTGTTTCTGCAGGTCCCAGAGGGGGTGACTTTGCCACCTCAACTGACTGGAGAAGGGAAAGCTACTTTCCACGACTGCCCCAGCGAACTCACTGCGATGGGCATCTGAGTTTCTCCATCACTAAAGCAGACACTGGAAGTACTACCAGCGTCAGGAGGGGTGACACATGAACTCTGATTCAGACTATTCAGTCTTGTCACTTGCTGGTAGCTACCTGCCATCTGTCCCAGAGCTCCTGGGAGGTGGAAAGTCCTACATAAGTGGCACGTAGCATCAGTGAGACAGCAAGACTGAAGAGTCTTCAGGTCTGATCAATTCTCAACAACAGTTGAAGCAGCACACGCTGAGAAAAGAGAGGAAGAAATAATTGGCACTTGCCTGTAAATATAATTGTGGATGAAAGCAATATGGAGAAGGGCTGACCCACAGTTACACTTACTCACTAAAATGACAATACGTCCCCTGCTGCTACTATGCACTGGGCTATAAAATGCAATAACGAGGAACTGAACTATAGCAGAGGCAATTCCTCAAAGCCACTACCTTATTTGGGTGCACGGCACGCCGCAGGTTTTCCATCCATTTATCTCGCTCTGCTGCGGAACGACACGAGAAGCACTTACTTCCTGATGAAGTCGTCACCTACAGGGAAAGGAGCAGGATTATGTCTTGACCAGCACACTGCAGACTGTGATTTGAGGGGAGAGGGGAGTTAGGAAAGATGCTAGGGGATTATACATATTTTTTTAAGTAAACAGCTTTACCCAAGCATGAAGCAACAGCCCCTAAGGCTAGCGGAAAAGCAGGGCAACCCTGTATGTTACAGAAATAATCATAGAAGCAAATCCCAATTACTTCTCCTCTTCCACACCAGAAAACACTAGATAATGGGCCCCATGCATGCGAAGCTTTAAACCACCAAGTTCCACAACTGAGAGAGTGCAAATCCTTAGATGAACTAAAGATAGATTGCAACCACTTGGCACTCCTCCAGGTTCAGCCCCAAGCTGGTGATAGTAACAACCCTTTCCTTGTCTCCAGCAGAACGTCAGGCCCAAAAGGCTGGTTTCCTACCTTCCCCCTTCGTGTCCTGTTGATTCTGAAGAGCAAGCTGTGGAGAACGTGGGGACGAGCACATCAACCCCACTCCCGGCAGCAGCACACAGCCTGGCAGAGGCACTCCCGTGCTCACAGCACCTGGTCCCCAGCTGGGGAGAACCAGGCGGGGGCTCCCAGATCTGGAGACGGCTGGTGACGTGCTGCTGAGCCCTCCACTCACCTGTCACCCTTCCAGTACCGCTCCAAGCGATGTTTTAGGGATATTTGTGTGACTTTCTCTGGCCATTGGGATTCCATAGCCAGATGCTGAAGAAGGCTCAAGCTGGTCAATACCACCATAATCAAGCGCAGAAGAGGAAGTCAGCGCTGCCCAGACCAGCCCCACAGACCCATGACGGCTGCTCAGGGCGTCTGAAGGGCCATGTGAACAGCAACGAGCATTTGCACAACTGGACTAAGTTTAGTGGAGCTAAATGCAGCTCCACGGATTTCTCCTTGCTCAGGCAAGGCCAGGATGAGGCGACACGGTTTCAGCTGTAGTGCAGCAACTACTTACAAGTTCTGCATCCTTCAGCTATGTCCTGTGACAGCCCAGACATGAGCTGTGCAGCAGGGCGAGACTTTTCTCTACCAAGACAGTAAGAGCCCATCAGCCTGACCCTCCCTACCTGGCCCAGGTCACCAGGACCCCACAAATAGCAGAGCCAGAAACAGGCTCTGGGCGGCTGGACTCGAAGCCCCCTGTGCTGGACTAAGATGCCCACTGTGTACTCAGCACATGCAGCACTGCTGGTAGCACCAGATGATGGTGCTGGCTGGGAAGTCTTACAAAGAGAAAGATGATGTTGAGTAACTTCAGGAAAAAAAACCCAATGAAGAAAACCAGTAAATACCGACTGCCAAGTACTCAGCAAGTCGGAAAAAAGCAACTTTCATAGAACTGAGCAAGCAGAAAAAGCCAAATGCAGCGTCTGAAGCAGCACTGCTTTCCTGCTG
>NW_010416341.1:8796-10145 GCF_000710305.1 Buceros rhinoceros silvestris | reverse complement strand
TCTCCTTACCCCGGCAGAGCCCAGCTGAGCCGTCAGCTTCAGCACGTCCTAATGCAGGTCGGCCGAGCTAAAGGAGGGACCGATGGCGCTCATCCTCCACGCAGCCAGCTGCCTCCAACGAGCCTCTTGGTTTTTTTCCACTGCAGATGGCTTTGGCACCTCTCGCTTTTGTCTCTGTTTGGGTGCGCTGCCAGTTCCCTCTCTGGGCCTGCCCTCTTCAGCGCAACTCCATCTGCAGCCAAGCCAGACCCTGCCATCTTGTTCCCCGAGCCATGAGACTGCTGGTGCAGCTCGGTGGAGGAGGACCTGTGGCACACTGCGCCTCACACCAGCGAGAGCTAATGGACACCAGACTGGTGATGGCAGCAGCATCCCAGGCACTGCCCAATCACCCCATCGCAGGGAGAAGGTGGTTAAGAACTGTGAGAGACTGGCACTGCCTAACAACAGCAATGCTCCACTTCTCAATTCAAGACGGCAAACTTGGCCGTTCCTGACAGAGGTCCTGAGAGAAGAGAGCCAAAACCGCCTCAAAGCTCAGGGATGAGGCACCATTGCCAACAGCAGCAGCATCCTTCCCAGCCACTGTGCAGAAAATATCTTGGTTCCCCTCATCTCCGTGACCCTGAGGGGCCTCCTCACTCGACATGAGCCCTTGGTCAGGGCTCCTCTTCCAGGATATCAGCTGAACTTCTCCCTTTTCAGTGTTCCCCCACAGAGCAGTGGGATGGCCATGGATCTTGGCCATCAGCTTCGGTTCTCCCTTCAGCCTCACGCAGACCTCAGGCAGAGCTTTCCCAGTTCCAGGCCACAGGAACCACCACAGGTTTTACTGCTCTTTGCTGAGCTCCTCTGAAAGGCAGCAGCAGTCTTTGCCAAGTCTTGCCTGTGCTTTCAGCTCAAGTGCTGCTGAAGGACTCACAGGCCACCGACGGGACCCTCGGGGCATAACGCTAACTGAAGGCACCATTCAGGCACTGAGGAGGAGAAGATGCTTGTGCAGTTCTGTAGCTCAGCTTTCACTATTGCCTGGCAAGGAGGACCACACGCTGAAGCTGTCTGTGCCAATGCAGGCGGGGGTCCAGAGGGGCCAGCAGCAGCCACCAGCCTGTCCCAGCGCACGCTGCTCCTCTGCCCAGGCGCGAGCACAGCCCCGGCTCATCTTCCCAGCTCTGCACTGCCCAAAGGCAACGCTAACCCTGTGCTTCATACCTAAGTGCACGGGGGACCGTGGTCACCTGCTGCCTCCCAGGAACCCTGGGCGATCTGCAAACTCCTGTCAGCGCTGACCTCGCTCCGACTTTGAAGGGGGCTCTCTGGAGATACAAGACCAACGCAACGATACGGCA
>NW_010416341.1:473-8698 GCF_000710305.1 Buceros rhinoceros silvestris | reverse complement strand
CCTTCCTGCGGAAGATTGCCGATGAGTAACGTCAGTCCCAAATCAATGTCTCTTTTGTTTTCTGGCATTCTTCCTTTCCTTTCCAGGATTTGCAGGACAGCAATTTACATGTTCTTTTTTTCCTCTAAGACTCTCCTTTATCCAACTCACTTAAAAATAAAGTTTTCTTCCTCCTTACAAGTGCATGACTTGTGTAATTTCCTTCTCGGTAAACTTTCTGTAAGTACTGTCCATATCCCTTCCTCTGCTCCTCTGCGCCGAACAGGACCGGTAAACAACTCTTGTATTATGGATGTCACATCTATTTTCCATCTAGCTTCATTTTATCTTCCTTGAGTGGAATGTAATAGAGGCCATATAATTTACAAAACTGTTCTCCTCCTGACCTGCCGCACTTGCTCAATTCTGCAGAGAATGAACAGCACTGGAAAATTTATACCTCAGCCCACTTCAGAGTTTATTTTTTGTACGACTGTTTGTGTTACCTGCCTGTATTTTAAGAAATGGATCTTTCAACTCATTTCTTTCAAAGGGTGCTAATTTCAGTGGAGAAAAAAAAAAAAATCTTCGTCTTTCCAGTTTGACTCCTCTTGGACACTGACACGGCCGTTGTCACCCAGTGCTGCCCATCCAAGGAAGGCCTGCAGTCCCATCACCCCCAGCGGTACCATCCAAGCATGGATATACCAATAATCTGCTCTTCTATGTCCAAGAACAAACGTGGTACCTTCTCTTCACAGAAACACAAGTACCAACCACCTTATTACTGTAGGAAAACCATTTCCCAGTCCTCCGTCCAGCCACTGCCATAAGCAATAGTACTTTGCCATCCACGACGCGGGATAAATGATTCCCAAGACATACTACATTGAGTTACCCAGCTACAGGCTGCTTTGTACGAGCCCTGCTACCTCCCCCTAGCACAGACCTAACCACATGCCACAACAGATGTTAAAAACCATTGAAATACTCACAGATTTTTCTATTTACCCAAACAAGTGAAACCTCAGTTTTCTAGACAAAGTCCTCATCACTCCCATCACTGACAACAGCAGCTATCTCTGTGACCACCTATGGTGGCTTTGTGAACAGCAAGCAGGGATTAGCACTTTCTGATACCTGTTATGAGCATAAACCACAAATTTCTGCTCTGCGAATGCACAGCCTTAAGTAGTTCAGCCCCTGTGCCAGCAGCAAGCTCTGCTGTGACAAGCAGGCAGCGAGCTCACTGCTCCCATCTGCAGATATGAGCCTCCTTGGAAAGATGGGAGTCATTTTCTGCCTATGAAATGGTCTCTGTATAGCAATTCAGAGCAGAAACATTTTATACCAGCGAGCTCAAGATGCAAGCACACAGCTGGCTCCCCCGGCAGCCCCATGGCACGGCACGGACAGCAAGGTTCCTTACCTCAAAGCAATAGTCCTGTCCCAGGATGCTACTGTGGACCGGCTTGATGACCACTTCTTCCTCCATACTGAGATCCAGAGCCTCAACAGCACTACTGGGACTGAGCAAAGACTCGTGGGAGCGCGATTCTTTCAGCCTCGGCATTAGATGGGATCTAGAGGAAAAACGTAATGGTATCAGTGGACGGTGCCCTTCCCAGAGAAATTATTTAGGCCATCTGTTAGCAACAGCCATGGAATATTCCGGGGAAGTTTTTGCCACGAGATAACCGAGCGCCCAGAAGAGCAGCGCTGGCTATGCTGTCCCGTTTAGAATTTGGCGAGCAGGTTCTATTACAGGCTGTACGTTCAGTAAAAACGTTTTTGCCAAACTCCGCTGCAGTCGGGACTCCATTATCAGAGGTTTGTAGCCTGCGGGTCTCTGCACAGCTAAGGATGCCTTTAAACAGCACCATCCCTGCTGCGTGGGGCCTCCCAGCGCGCCGCAATGACAGCGGAGCAGGGAGGCCGGCTGGCCCCAGCACCAGCTGCTGTGTTCCTTAGCACCGTGGCTGGTCTGCAGCACCCGGTGTGGAGCTCCGGTGGTGCTGAGCACCGACTGCCAGCACAGGGCTGGGTTCGCCTGCCTGCGGGAGATCCCACTGGCATCCCACTTCTTTACACGCTGTTTCACAGCACCCAGTCCCCACAGACAAAAGGAGGGCACCTGCAAATGGGGTGGAATTAATGAGAGATCCCAACGCTGCATTTGCTCACTGCACACAGAGTGTGCCTGGGGATCAGCCGGCACTGCCCGGGCACACGCCATCCCGGTACCCTTCTCCTGTCCAAAATGCACCCATCTGCACCATGGATGCATCAGTGTCTGGATCCGCGCTCCAACTAGTAACCTGAAGGCTCGTGTGCTCTCTCCAATTGTTACACACATCCCCAGGATGGGGACAGTGTGGAAAATAAAGCCATGATAGCCCTATCGATCGATCTAAATGCTCTGGAGTCCCACTGGCAGCATTTAGCAGCAGGGAGCCCACAGACAGCGAGCAGCACACCATTTTCCAGACAGCCAATACAATCAATGGTGCTGTAACTCTTAAAGCAAAACCAGAGAGCTCCAAGGGGAAAAAAAATGAAAGATAGTTAGGTACTCTCGGGGAAAACACAGCAAAACCATAAAGCGGCAAGGGAAAAAGTGACTTGAGAGCGAAGGGAGCAGTTGCCTTCTCTACAGCCTGCACTATGCAAAATCCTCCCGTGCCAGCCAGCTCACAACAGCTCCAATCCCAGTGACTGACCTTAAAAACCTCTGGCAAGCGCTCTAGGGGCTTCCAAAGAGCCCGTGTGTCCCCCTGTCTACAAAGAGGGTACGACGCCTTCTCCAAAGGCACGGGAGGACAGAACTAAGGGGAGCTTGAGATAGTCTTTTATGAGCGAAACAACAATGGTCCCAGTATACTCTCTGGGTGCTTTGTCTGGGTGTGTTGAGTTGTGTCGTTCTCTGGAATGGAGCTGACCAAAACACAGAAATGTCAATAGTGCATGCAAAATTCATCGCTTCCAGTGGATCACACGCCAAGCTGAAGCTCGAAAACTGCCAGTGGGGAAAGATAAACAGCAGCGGCAGATGAGCAGGTGCTTCTCCCAACTTGCCATTAAGATTCATGCCCTGGATGAGGCCCCGGGAGGTGACAGATCAGCCCACAGTGTGTTCTCCGGTCGAGCACAATGCATGGCCAGCTCCCAGAGCTGCAGGCCACCGCTCCTGGCCAGCGGCACCGCAGTGGAACCAGCCTGGGGACACGCTGCCCTGGGGTTCAGTGACAGCACAGCCTCCAGACACTCCCCTGCACCTTCTGGGGCTGACAGCCAGGACCGGCTGTGGCGGTTCCTGTGCAGGCGTCTGCGGAAAAACAAACCAAAACACCACAATCTGTTCTTAGGGGACAAGCAGCAGCCCTCGAGTGTTGACAGTGTCGAGCGGGCATGGCCCTGTGCTGGCTCTGTAGCAAAAGGCTCTCTATGCCATTAGCGATTCTCTCAACTGCCCGCTCACCCCGTACCTCCATGGAGAATAAATTGAGCTTTAGGAACACAGCACAGTCATTTCCCAGCACTTTGTGGCAATTTTACACTATTTTCAAAGAAAAGGGTCCGTATCCTTTTCCTCTGAATGCTACCGTAAATTAACTCTAATACAGGGGGACCGATCAAGTTACCTCTGGATGCCACGTGCAGAACTAATACCCAGCAGCTCAAGAGCTGACAACAGAGACCCAGCCCCGACAAGACCAGCAGCGAGGCACCTATGGTAAATCTTATTCCATATTTTACAGGTGAAATTACAAAAGGTGAGTAACCAGGCTGAGTGGACAAATCGAAGTGTTCATAATCTAAACCCACAGCTCAGGAACCACACGCTGTAACGCACACGTGTGCATCACTGAGCTGGACGGCTTCACGCTGGCCCAAGAACTTTTGTTAAAATTAAACCAAAACAAGTCTATTTTTCATTTAAAACTTCTGCAGCTGCGAGGCCACGGGTGGGACTGCAGATGTGCACTATGAAGAATTACCAAGGGGGAGTTTCTCAGGATATATTATGTTCTCACCAGATCCAGCAAATGCGCATTTCTATCTCTCCATACTCTGCCGTATGCTTCTGGGAATCTTAAAATTAATGGGACTTTTCGGAGGCAGGAGGTTATTTGTCAGGTTCCTGTCTCGGCAGGACCTGCTCCCATGACGTCTTTTACTCCTGAATGGCCGATGGGATCCAGCCCAGGTCAGGAACAGCAATATTTTTCACCAGATGCTGCATGTATGGAGGGAGCACTGCAGGTCTCAAACCAGCCCTAAAAGGCCCAGCATCTGCCTGTGTATCAAGAGCTAAGTGGGGAGATGTCATTAATTAGAGACTCGCATTTGAAATCTCAGCGGAAGGGCTGGGAGATCTCTTTGCCAGAGACAGCCCTGCAGAGCAGGATGAGCACTGTGCAGAGCCTCCTCCCAGGGCGACGGGCTCCGTCCCCTTGCCAGCACCCCAGAGCCAGCCCTGGTGCTTTGGTGCTTAACCTGCAGCCCAGCACGGTCCAGGGGTGCTGAAAACACCCCGGGGTGCAAGAACGGCTATAGACCTTCAGTCTGTAAAGCACACATGGTCCTTCCATTTTAACGCCCTGTTCCAGAGGAGAGAGCATTGCTTGTGTCCTCGGTAAGTAACATGACATTTGCAGCTGGAGTCCATGTACTGGAAGATGTTTGTAAGCCCCCGTCGCAACTCCCACAGACTCCCCTTTGCATTAAGAGTAAGAAAAAAGGTCCTGCTAAGGCCATAAGCTGCTTCGCAGACTCAGAAGGCAAGGACACTCTTCTTACTAGTAGAGCCTTCCTTCCATTTGGGCAGGGAGAACACAAACCTGCCACGTGCCTGCGGCAGTAAAGCCCTTGGAGCAAGAACGTCTCTGCTGTACTACATCAGGGCTTCATCCAAAGACAACCTACTGGCTGAGGGTGGGCAAGCGATAGACACCCCCCAACAAATCCACTCGCTGATGGACAAGTGTGGAAATATTAAGCACACAGCGTGACGGTCGGGCTCAGCCGCAGACGGGGCTTCAGGCACCGGTGCGGCTGTGCTTGTGTGCCCGTGCTGCTGGGGAGACACTTCTCGTCTCTCTCCAGCTCTGCTCCCAGAGTCACCACCCACAGCCGCGATTTCCTCCCACGGAGGCAAGAGGCTCCAAGAACCTCACATCCAGGAGGAGTGTACCGATGCCCCGGGGCAGGAGCACTGATGAAAGTGGGAGATGGAAACTCCTCAGCTCTGCCTGCTTCCACCCAGCCTGGGCAGAGCAGCATCCACGTGACAGAGATACCAGAGTCCCTGTAAACTCGTGCCCGTCTGCAGCCATCCAACACCCCAGCAGGCAAACTGCCCAGGAACATCATTTGCTTACTGTGAACAGACATGTCCAAGGTGACAGCAGTACTTTGTTCAAATTCATCTCTCTACCATCACTTTTCAAAACGCTGCCTGTGGGGCCATCCAACCTCTTGCTGTCATAACTCACGGTGTATTCCAGGTCTTGTCCCAGCTTACACAAGCTGATCAAATTCAGTTCCTACACCTTTGTTTTAATACGGTGGCAACGGCCAGCTGCCCAGAGACATCTCACAGCAGGAAACCCTCTTTTCGAACAGCACACTCAGGTCTTTTTGCCATGAGCCTTATTTCAATCCCTTTCTACTTGCCTAAAGTTCAGTTGAAATGAAGGGGGAGAAAAAAATCTCATAAAAACCCACATTAGTTCTAAAGAGAAATAACATTACTGCTACCGGCACTGACCTGGAGAGTCCTACGGAGAGGCAGCCAGTCTGGTTATTAAAGAAAGAGGTTTACTACCCAAGAGCAATGCGAGAGGATTGTTGTTCTAAATAATGAAAGTCATAAAACATTACCATGTGAAGGGATGCGATCCCCTCCGCCTGCTTCACTCGCAGGCAGCCAGAATTAGGGGTGTCCAGCACTGGTGGGCCGTGACAGCACTCCTCACCCAGCCAGGACCTTGTGGAGTGCCACCAGGACTTTGTGGGCACAGAGGGACAAGCAGGGAGGGACAATCCATTCTGTCCTCACCGAGCTTCAGGGCTGGGTTTTGAGCGATGGAGGCAGCAACCGCCCGTCTGCAGCAGCGGCACCACGCTCGCGGAGACTCCGCAGAACAACCGGAGGGACTATCCCGCAGTCTGGGCTCGATGCTCTTTCGAGACAAAGATGCTCTGCCGAAGCTAGAAGAAAGGAACCTCAGGGCCTGCCCACACAGAGTTATTCTGGAATGGATCCTGTGAGTTTAAACTCAAACACTCTTACTCCAGAATTGCTTTCTTGTGAAGACAAGCCCTCAAAGGGGCAACCCCATCGGTTTTCGCTTCAGAACCTCACCTGCCTGAAACCACCCAGCTGCTGCTTCTGTGGTTTTCTGATGGAAATTTTCCCGGTATTCTCAAGAGACAGAAACAAACAGGGAACCTGGCTGGGGAGCTACAGCAGGATGGAGCAGAGCCACAACGTAACACAGAAACACGGGGAAAAAACAGCGAGCCTTTCTTAAACCTCCTGCTGTTCCGCTCTGAGAGCACGGGCAGAGCGGGGAATTCCAAAGGCTGAAGATGTCCCATTAATACCGGCAGCAGAGTTGGCCTTTGCAATGTGAATTCCTCCCCGCTGTCAGAGGATCTGATCTCCTAAATTACCAGTTTGACCGTGTGACACGTCTCCCGGTCAGGAAATACTCCCTGTGCACAGCTTTTCATGGGCTGACAGTTCTTTTCTCTGACCAGCTGGGACAGGGGTCTTTAGGGCAGCCCCTACCCTCTCGCCAGCACACGTCGGCTGCAGGGGGTCCTACACGCACAGACACAGCGGAACAGAGCGCGAGATCGCATGCAGCGCAGACAGAATTTAAATCTGTCTCCAGCCCTGGGATTAGGTTCTGTTACAACTGAGAACAAGGTGGACAACTCACCAAACCGATTTGCAACATCAGACGGGCGAAGGGCTTTAGCAGCTACAAATGGGAGTAAATCACACACCGTCCTCTGCCAGCTTGACCAGGGACAGCAGAACTGGCACCCGCAGCTCTGCTGTGCGCAGGCTGTCCCACCTGAGGCTCGGAGCTTCGCTACTGGTGACAAACTGGAACTCTGCAGAGCCCAGGCTGCTCTGATGGCTGTGCTTCCTCCCGCAGTAGATACAAGCCAGGCTCTCTCCTTGCCTCATCCACAGTGCCTGCGTGACCCCGCTGCCCACTGCTGACTTCCTGCTAACCTCCTGACCACTGCCGGGAGTTCTCATCCATTCCTCCCCAGTGTCTCACCCTGCTTCGATTTAATAAATATGAAAGTGATGTTATGGAAATAACCAAGAACAACAGCACTGGAGAACTTGCACGCTTCCAAAAGATGAGAGAATGTCTTTTTTCCTGTAGGACAGGACGTGTGGATGAGGTCTCAGCACACAGCCAGCACATCCTTCTCCATGTCCTGCTATCCTGGACCTCCTCCTGCAGTTTTCTGGGCTCTCTGCCCTGGCAGTGTTGCAGTGGGCTGAAGGAGAAGTGGATCTCTGCAGCCTTGGGGGCTCTCTGGGTGGCAGGGTGCTGGGAAACATCCCTCAGTGCACTCACGCTGGGAAGCAGGTGCCACAGGTTACCCTCACTAACGCAACACCTTCACCGAGCAACACAAAGGACATGTAATTAAACTGATTAATGCCTGCCCTTGTTTTTAGACTGTTCTCAGCTCTAACCAGCAGCAGAATTAATTACATTCAAAAGAACTCTGTCAGCTCATACCAGATCCCAAATGTTGTTTTTGCCAGAGCAAACCTGACGGGTGAATTTAACCCGTGACATTCACCCGAGCGGGGCTATTTGTTTGTTTAACAACACACTGCTGCAAAGTTTGTCAGCGACAACCTGAAAGTCCAGCTCAGTGTAACCAGCCAGGACACAGACAGCATTTGTAATGTGCAAGATGAGGGAAACTGCCAAAGGAAGCAAAACGCAAATGAAGCAAAAAGCGATCAGAAAGATACGTGAGTTTCAATAAGCAAAAATGTTGTTAAGCAGCTAAGGAAGCAACTTCTCCCTCTCTCCCAAGAGCAGAACCACGACTTTGCTTTTAACAGAATTTGACACTTCGTATTAAAAAACCCTTTTCTTATCACATCAGCCTACACCAGCACAAATGGTGCCCTATCTGTGGAGAGCTGATGCAAACAGCAGCCACCGATTATACACACCAGCCTGTAGCTCAACCCA
>NW_010416341.1:0-432 GCF_000710305.1 Buceros rhinoceros silvestris | reverse complement strand
GAAAACAGCAGCCACCGATTCTCCACACCAGCCTGGAGCCCAAACCACAGCCCAGCCCTGAGAGCTAATCGTTCCCACAGCACCAGTCTCTGGAGCGAGGAGGGATGGTAGAGGCCCAAAAAACTCCGGGGGAAGCTGCCAGGAGGCACAGGCAAACCCCGAGGGTAGGACCAGACCCCCCGCTCCCTGCGACCCCCGGGGCAGGAACCGCTGGACCCGGGATGCTCCCCTGCTGGACCCGGGGCTGCCAAGTGGCAGGAAGGCGGGGATAAAGCTTTTGATTTTTATCACTGAAATTTTGCTTAACGCAAGTCTGGAGGCAGAACCTGGACAATAAGGAACAGGCAAGGCAGGATCTCTCCTCCTGGGTTCACCACAAGGGAACCGAAGTCTCCAGCCCATCTCCCACACCTCGGCCCTGGCTCCGGCCAT
>NW_010416340.1:0-7172 GCF_000710305.1 Buceros rhinoceros silvestris | reverse complement strand
CGCAGCCCCGCGGAAGCCCGGCCCGGGCCCCCGGCAGCGCTGCCCCAGCTTTCATCCCTTTTCAAGCCCCCGTCTCCTTTTACAACGCTCGGATGCTGGGCATGGCATTTGCTACCTCTTGCTGCGGGACAAGGGGTGCTGCCAGGTCAGGGTCGAAGCAGTGGTGGCAGAGGCTCTTTCTGGCAGTGCAGTCGGGCTGTAGGGGGGCTGAGAGGAAGAAAGACATTCAAAACAGAGTTTGGCACTTTGAGAAGTGAATGTCTGAAATCCTCAAGGAGCTTTAGTCACAGAAACATAACTGGTGCTTATAACGACACTTGGCACTAAATAGAGATTTCACCCAGAGGAAGTGCTCTAGAGGTTAAGTCTCCAATTAGAAGGAATGTTGTTTTTCTCCAAACAGTGAAATATCTCACCATGAAGTAACAGGGTGTGCTTTCCTGGCCCTAGTGAGGTGTCCCATCTCCACACTACTATAGTGCATAAAAACGTGCAAAGAGTGTGCTGAGAGTTAAGTTCTAACTCAGGACCATTAAACAGATTGAACTCAGGGAGCAGGAGCAGAGTATTTAAACACAGGTATCTTACCCAGATTTGACACCAGAGTCTTAGTTCTGTCTCTAGACAAAGACCTAGAAGCACAGGCACACGAGCTATGGATAAACATGACAGGGGTGATTAAAGTCTGACTTCATACAGGAGCATGACGATGTCGTAAACAAAGTTGTAACAATTCACAAAAGCACAGCGAACACAATGCTACAATAACAGGAGACCTAAGAATGTGCTTGCAAACAGCCTGCCTGCATTTGGCTCCACAGACTTCGCTCATCCTGCCCAAAGTAACAAGCTGAAGCAGCACTGCGCTGTCTGACGTCAAGTATTGCCTTCTGTACATCGTACGCCAACGGCTACAAAGCCCCCTTACAAATTCTGTGTGGGAGTGAGTGAGTGACCCCATTCCTCATCACAACCAGCTGAAGAAAAGGACAACTGACAATGGGGGAAGATGGCCAACACAGCTTTCGTGTTTTGTCCCGAGCCTCGTTATTTGAGGCTGTTATCTAATCAAAAGCCTTAGTGCTTGATCTGAAAAAATGCCTGTTTTCTGAAAATGAAGATTGCATCTATTTATACTATGCCTTGTCATAGATGTTGTAGCAGTTAATCCACCAGTTACACTTCTTCCTTCTGTGAGGAAGTTTCAGAGATGATCTCTATACTAATCATGGCCAGGAAAGTTTTGCTCTGCATTATTCTGAGACAAATATTCATTGAGATATTTCAGAAATGGCAACTCCCAGTCTGGACCAAGTGACAGAGGACATGCCAAGTTAGGCTTCGGTGTTTTCAAGCAATCTTCACTGACAGAACTACATTTTGCAGGGTTCAAAAGCCATTTTCTTATCTTGGATTACTGGTGTTAGCAGAAGGGGAAGGGAACAGATGGTCACATCTGTTGCTAGTACATCATCATTGTCACTTTTCACCTGGGGGGTACAGGAGATAAGAAACTGTCAAGCTCACCATCCTACAATGTTTTTTCCTTTATCATTAGAAATAATGGCCAGTTTGCATCATTCACACAGAGGCTGATGAGCCTGAAGTATGCTACAGAACTTGTGCTCTTTGCCTTTATCCTCCCCGAACTCTGCCATGCTCCCCCTCGTGCCCTCTTCAGCTTCCTTTGGTTCTACAGTGTAAAGTGCCTCAGCGGTCTGTTCCTAAACTGCGGGTTCAGGAGTAAGGCAGAGTTCACAACATCACCTATCAGAACAGATCTCAACCGTGCCGGAGAACCACCCTCCACTGGGGTGTTAGTAACAGTAATAGAGCTGAGGCTTCATGCCTCGCAGAGGATCATCGCACTGCTTCTCATCAGCGTCCCCGCTCACTAGCATGTCGTGGGGAGAGCTGTCACAGGGCAGAACGAGCTGTGAGAAGTCGTGCAGAAAGTCCTCCTCAGAGGCTAGCAGCAGCTCGTTCCACGCGGAGATGTCCAGCTTCCCTGATGTACCACCATACTCTTCAGGCAGTATCACTGGAGGAATGTTTTGATGAAGGGAGTTCAGATCACAGCCATGAAGAAAAAACTGAAGAAGAAAGCAAAAGATAGCTTTAACAGTGCATATCATACGCTTTACAGCAAACTGCTGCAACCGTCAGCTAACGAGCTTGTTTGGAGCTAAAGAGCAAACCTGAGAAGTGATGTCTTCGTGGGCAGCACACAACATTGGGCGGGCACAGTTAGACACACAAGTGAGAGAAGCCTTGAGACGACCCCAGTCTAGTGCAGCTTCAACTCCAGCAAGCGACACTTGTCATTTGCTAGTGCCAAGGCTCCAAATTGGGCTCATCCCCAAGTTCATTTGTGGGATTGGAACTACTTATCATTGAGACAAAAGCAGGAGCCTTTCCAATGACATCCAGTCCTGTGGAGGGAATACTCGTGCCATGCAGGACACTTCCATAAGAGAGAGCAGCAAGGAAGAAGCACCAAAGATTTCCTGTGACACCACCTCATAAACAAAGTGTTACTTGCAAAATAATCCAGCCCCAGGATGGAATGAATGTTCTGAACACACAGTGTGCGTACCAATGATCCGTATTAATGTTATGCCTATATTAAATTCCTCAAAGCTTCTCTCTCATGAAGAACTTTCCCAATTTTTAAAAACTAAAGTGGAAAGGACCAGCTCAATCAAGAAAATGGCACCAATATTTTTCTAGCTGTGAAGTTTTTCAATGTTTTTTACTTGCAATGGCCAAACAAGGAACTTACGAACACTAATGCTGTAACAACACAACTTAATATTCTAAACGCTAATGTTAAAATGACACAAATCCTTACCCGATTTGCTATCTTTTCCTTCAGAAAAGGCTTGATGATTGCAAAAATGCCTTTGAATATACGAGGCTCATTTATTATGTTAACAGCTTTTATTCGAATGGGGAATCCGTCCTGAAGGGTAAAGAAGATTTTTATAATGCAGTTTAAAAAACATTTGCCATCTTCCTCTTTTTAAAATCTCCTAACTGCCAGCACAACCCACTGGCTCCCAAACCTCCGTCTGAATTACCAACACAAACCAATATGGCAACAAAACTGCACCTTGCAACAAGGAATAGCCTCAGGGTGAGATCCATGGGCATAAAAATAAAGAGACATGAAAACGTTGCATTGACAAAGATACAGCTGTCAGTGTATCTCCACTTCTTACGCTCCCTGACAAAGACACTTTGGTAATCACTGCCCTCAGCATTCCCAACCCTGACAAGGAGGCGGTTACAAAGGGATGACCCTCGCTTCTGAGGAGCACACCATGCTCAGACAGCAGGCTGGTTCTAACTGTGTGCCCAGCTGCAAGATTTGGTGCCCAAGATACTCCAAAATGCACTTTTAGGTAAGAAAGAAGCCTAGTATCACTATTTTTCTGCTATTCCAACCATTCTGTCAGGCTCTGCTGCCAGCAGAACACATGGCATCTGCTATACAAGGCAGTTTCAAACAACAGTGGGTTATGGGATTTCTGCTGGAGACATTTATTTGCAGAAACATTTTTCCACGGCAAAAGCTCATGATCAGCAATTAAAGACTCACGTGCCACAGTGAAGTTTCTTTCCCTCATAACCAGCTCCATGTATACAAAGCAAGCAGCCAACGCTTGGAGCAAAAAGCGGACAACGTGCACTGCAGGAGCGTTTTTCTCCTTACGAAGGTCAGTGCATTAGCTCATTTTTACGAGAGATGCAGCTCAGCAACATTGGTGCAACACATTTATATACCACCTATAGCTTTGTGTCCTTCACCAAGTTCAGCTTTTGTTTTGTGAATAGCCTCCACTACTAACAGCAGGACACTCGTCACTTTATTTGTGTGAATTAACCAAGGGCTCAGACAGTTCAATGACACATTTAGATCATAATTTAAAGGAGTGAGTTCTTATATAGGCATTCAAAAAGTCACTAGTCTCCTCTCCATAAGGTCCCATGATTCACCCTATACTTCCTTATCCCCCACCCCATACGACAAAGAACATAACCAGTTCAGGCCAGAATAAAAGTCAGGGGGGAATGAACCTATTTGAGAGATGTTTCCTCATCTCGTTCCTCCAGCTAGCGTGGTAGAACAGCAGCTGAAACCACCAGACCTTCCTGCCGCTTTGGTCAAGTTACTCCTCACTCCCTTCACCTTCCACTTGTGCCTACACCCTTGCTCCAACTTGCTCTCCATCGTTTTCCTTCCAACCATCTAGTGAGGGATCTCTGGAATCACTGTCTCCTTTGCAGCCCCCTATGCTGAAGCGGCCTCTCTTCCCTCAGGGAGCGGACTGAAATCCTCCTCAAATCACACCCGTTCAGAGGTCCTCTCTGCAAAATCTGTGCAGCAATACTTGAACTTGCACTTGCCCAGTGGTCAGCTCCATCTTGGCTGACAGGAACCATTTAAATAACAAGCTTCTTCCTCGGTACTCAGTGTCCTCTCTCTAACTAATTCACTGCTCGCTCTCTTCCTTACACTACCCAGCAGAACTACTTTTTCCTGTTCCAACTTGCATTTTGAATGCAAATTTAGTTTTAGGGATGCCAAAGTCAAAAACAAGGGCAAGTGAGGTAAGCTGGCAAGGGAGTGAGAAACTGCTTGGGCAGAGACATGTTTTAACTCTGCTAGTAAAAGCCAAGATGCTTAAGTTTCTGGTGACATAATCAAGAACTCCAGACACAGCAGCAGTCATTTACAATGCACAAGCTTATTTTCCCACCAGTTCAGGTCTTACCTGAAGAATTCCAATCACTTTTTTGGCTACAAAAGGACCAAAATGAGACGCCTTAGATAAGCTGACTCCTTTGTAGTCTGCCAGGATTACAATTCCATTCACCTGGGTCTCTTCGGACTGAATGAGTTTTTCTAACGTTAAGTATATGGCACGAATGTTCTCAGTAATCGGATAATTACTGGGTGTCCATCTGTCTGAGGTTACAAGACATGGATGGTAAGTTGGAGAGTAAATATAAGCTAACAATACACATTCCAAAAAACTGATTTTCTATTTTCCTGGACTCTTAAAAGTTAGTCTTTAACAGCCACAGCCCTAGTTCAGAGCAGCCTTTCTTAAGCAAGAGAGAAATGGCAACTCATGTTTACTTCAGGGAGCAAAGGCAATGGTTTTAAGACCCCCGTTCTCCACCCAGCACAGCTTATTAGAAGCAGTTTCAGCTCAGAAAGAAAGCAGGTAAATGGAAAAGAGGAGAATGAATGAATGAAGAAAAATTTATGGCACGCCTGGCAGCACCAAAAGCACGCAGAAGGCTCTGATTGTTTATGCAGGAGTCAAAGCAATGGGCTCCTCTCTCCTCTTACTGTCAAAACAATTTACAAGCTTCCAGCCACAGGCCAGCAGTCCTGTCTCAGTTTGAGGTACTACACATTAACTTTTCCAGCATCATCGAATATTTCATCAACCCACCTCACTGCATTTCCGTTTTGACATAACTGCAGTTATTGCTGGCACAGGAAAAGGCTCTGGTGTAACGCTGGCTAACGACAGTTGTGTCCCTTCACCAGGAGCTTTCCAAGTTTCAAAGAGAACGCACCTACCCTGTGCTAGTAACCACTACTCACAGGAGAGCAGGACACAGATTTTCGGCCCCGACACACCTCAAAGTTGGAGAACAAAGACGTTCATACATTTCAGTACCTGGACGGATGCAGACGATGTGACGTCCTTCTGGGTCCCGGCGAGGCAGCACGGTGACAAAACCAGACTCCAGGACGGGTTTTATTGCGGATGGCTTCAAGTTATTGAAGACCTCGGGCCAGCTCCTCCGACAGGTGTGGTAGTTCACCAGAAGCTGAAGAGCTCGATCATAATCAAACTTCCTGGCCCTGAGGAATCTGAGCAAAAACGCATCGTCCAGGCAGGTCCCCAGGGAGGGATAGTCTTTGCACACCATGTCTCGAAGCGCCTGCACATCACGGAGCCTCCATTCAGGTTTCTCCTGGAGCTCTTCCCGGGCTTTGGTAACGAGATCGGGAGACAGCGAGCAAACATACTTTGGCCGATCCGTCAAGAACTCGTTGTCTGATGGCGACCCTGCTGATGGACTTGTCCTGGTGCAGTCGCTGTCTCCTGACATAATGTAGCAGGAATCTGTCAAAAACCCAAGCGCTACACATTACAAACAACCCATGGGCTGACAAGCACATTATCTGCATATTTACTACGTCCTGTACCCCTCCACTTCCCAGCGGAGGAGACTGCCCTTCCAAGCACCACCACTACAGCCAGAAGCACAATTCAAACATTTTAATTCTCTTCCTAGGATTAGAAAGTGCAGGATTTTCTAATCGATTTACCCTCCATAGAAAACTATGTTGGATGAAACCTAATCAAATAAAACAAACAAACAAAAAAATACAGAATTACACCGCCTCACTGCAAAATATGGAATTTAATTTGCCTTAACATTTATTTGGTATGCCCAACTGGAAATTAAAGCAAGGTAAGCACATCCCAGTTAGACAGGATTCTCACATTTGGTCAAACTACACCCTCTTCTGAGAAACTCTCCTAGCTGAGCCCAGACAGCTGGGAGTTTTCATTACCTTCTCTGGCAAATACGTGCATCCATCAGCACATCTGCCCACGCAAACATTCTAATCAGTTCAGGAGGAGCAACATGCAGGAGTATAGAAATGGCTGCAGTTCACAGACTGGAGGAGCAGGTGAGAAAGTTACAGACTCCTACGCCAGCACTGCACAGGTATTAAAGTAGGCTTCATCTGGTTTTCAGTGTGCTGCCAGTATTTCTGAACTGGGAGATGAATTTCCAAATGCAGTGACAAGTGGATAGAGGTGAGTGAAAAACTATGGAATTATGAGCCTGGTGTACTTCCTGCAGCTTGACCTGGGACTGGAAAGGAAAAATATACCTGTTTTTTTCTGAACTACTCCTATGCAGTCACTCACAGCACACTGTCCCACAGGAATCACCTGTCAGAATAACCCCTGTCCGATATAAACGGCTTCCTGCTGCAGTGACAGACTTCTGAACTGCTGCTTCCACCACACCTTCACCAGGCTCCGCGGGGAGGGTCCTGGGATCACTCACAGTGATGTGCTTCACCTCCTTTCAGCCTGGGCTGTGCAGGACCCAAAGCCGTGGCCCTG
>NW_010416339.1:30609-44943 GCF_000710305.1 Buceros rhinoceros silvestris | reverse complement strand
TTTTTTCCCTCTGGAATGAAATCCCCTCTGGATGATTTAATGTTATTATGACTGTTTTCAAGGGTCAGCTACATTTATTTCCAGAATGAACCCAAGTGTGTTTTCCTACAGCAAGGACCACATACTCTCTTTAACGAGCTCACCCCACAAGCCAAGGTGTCTCGGTGCGATGCTGGGGAGCTGTGCACAGCCCAGAGCCAAACCCTACCTAAAATAACGGAAAAATCCCCGTGTTTTGTCACAGCTCTGCACACTGCAAATGTGCGTGTAAGGGCTGCCGTGCAAGACCCTGCTTTTCATCTGTTTAATCTAAAACTGAGTTTTACCTGCACAGCGCCTGACGCGAGCTCGGTGCTGCCAGAGAACAAGCAAGTCGCAGCCGCTCACACCGAAGGGAAAATAATTCAAAAGTTTAGGGATTATACTTGATTCATACTCTGATCTCTCAGCAAAAATGTCTCAGGGATGTGTGTTTATCTTGGTCTGGGCCCACTTTAGCAGTTTTTACCCTTTGGCTTCACCTCAAGCAAAACAATATCAAGTGAGCCAAAAGTGATGACAAACACACACACACACACAGAGAGCTCTGAAGTTTCTCCTTCCCGAGCAGGGAAAAGGCTCCACCAGCAACACGCTGGAGCTACTCTCATTCCCAGCACTGCCGACTGACAGCTTTATTGTTAAATAAAACAAATTAATTGCACCAACTGTCTTAACTAGTTGCTAGAAATGAAATTCTTCACTTGTTTAGCTGCCAAAAATAATGACTGAAACATAAACATGTTACAAAGGTGAGGGTTTCTCAGGAAAGCTAAACATAATGGGTCTAATTTTGCCCTGGGCAGATGCACTGGGGCACTTCCCGGTGACTTCTGAGGGAATTTCATGAGTGTTTTTAAAGAAGAGTGTATCCCCCATGCTTGACATATAAAGTGCACATCCCACATCTTTATTTTTCCCCTTTCTTTGCTCAAGTGTGCTGGTACCTTTGTGCATTTCTCTTTGCACAAAAGACAGTTCATAATAATTTTACAGTTTCCTTGTGTTCTTTACACGAAAGGATTTCCTGTAAACCTTAGAGGGAGAAACATTGAGTGTGCTCAGTAGAGGTTAATGTGTTGAAAATCTTGGCTGGATTCTTGGCTTTCAGGAAAATCAGATGCCCTTGCCCTTGTGCAGGCAAACGCACACAGGTTTCCTGGTAAATGGATGGAATTTGGGAGCCTCTGGAGTTAGAGGAAAGGTACAGGGAACATCCTGATGAGGTAAAAGGAGGAGTAATTTAATTGTCTAACTCCTTCTGTGCTCGAGAATATCAGACAGATGGGGAGGATAAAACAAGGAGCTCAATAATTAATTTTCATGTTCCTCACTAGTGGGACCGCTTTAATCCCTGTTCCTGTGATTATAGAGAAAGGTTGGATTCTGAAGTTTCACTCATTAGCTATGTGTTGTATGAAAATACCTGTATTTTCAAAAGGAATAGTGACAAGAATGAAAAATTTCCGCTGTTAAAAATATCTTGGTGTCAGGGACTTTAGTGAAAGAACAAAAACTCTCTGATTCCCTCAGATAAATAATGAAACAGATGGTTGTTGGGAGGTTAAAGGTCAAACCTTCCCTGTTGACTAAAACACAAGGTTGACTTAAAAGATTTCCTGAAGTTATTCAAGACGCAGAGCATCAGCCTGTGTCTCCTGCCTCTTAATGAAATGGCGTGGGCTTCCTCAAAGGCACTGGCGCAGGCGGGTACGCTCAAGCGGCTCGTCTTAGGACAGCTGACACCCATTCCAGCCCTAAACTGCGCTTCTGCAGACGGCGTCTGTGATGAAGGGTACGGGTGAGTGATGAAGTGGGCTTGTCCAGGGGTGTAAGTTATCCAGACAGCTAAATATTAAGATTTAATCCACTTCCTAAATGAACTGCTCACTTCCTACCTGAAACAGCAGTTGATAAAGTCATCATGGAAATGCTTGAAGTCCTGAGAAAATTGTCAATAACGCAATTTGGAAAAATGGAAAGAAAACAAACAAACACTGTCTGTGGGGTTAAACTTCTGAGTTCGTGAGCAGATTCCTGTTAAAGGAGAAGAGGGCAGTTTTAAAGCAGCATACCGCTAACTAAAGAGGCAGATGCTCCAACTCGTATGATTCAACATCATTTTAGTGCAAATTGTGCAATCACTCAAACACACAAGCATTTCAAGGTAATTTTCGTAAATCCCTATTGTGATCTAATTTCTTATTAAGGAGAATAAAGCAGGCTGCTGCTGTAATTCATCAGCCCTTTGCACCGCAGAGCAACTGCCGGGGTTCATTTCATGGGTTTTACTGAAAAAAAATAGACTTAAATTTCTGGAATTACTAACAGCAACCTTTGACTAAAGACCTGGGTTTCTTCCCTTTTTTTTCTTTTCCCCCAAATAGAATTTAAACCTAGATAAAAAAAATATTGTAGCTAAAATCTGAGAAGCTTATTGAGATCAGAATCAATCTAAGGATGAAATCCATGAGCACTACAGAGTGGCTTTCAAGGTACAGCATGTAGCAGAGGACATGCCTGGGCTGCTTATGGAGGGCATCGTTGAGGTACAGAGCAGCACCGTGCCACATTAAGTGCACCCGGCATATTGTTGCCTTCCTAAATATGATCAAACATCTCCACCTCATCTGCAGTTAGACTTGACTCCCACAACCTTTCCCAGACCACCTCTGCAGGCTGTTGCGCCTTGAGAAGTGTCCCGGTGGTCGTTTCCCGCGAGGGGAAGGTGTGGGTATTTGGTGTGCGGGATGTTGCAGGGTGGTCCAGTGGTCTGGAGAAGAGAGGGTGGGGTAATCTCTTTATCCTGTGGAAAATGTTTTTATTCGATGAAAGTTTTCTGCCAGGCAGCCTTCCTAAAATGGAAGGAAAAAGCCGTCGGATTTCCTGGAAAAATCAGTCTGAAGTGTTTCAGGGTCAAGCCCATCCTCCAAGCTGGACAAACCAGACCCTCCCTTGCAACTTCCCCACCTCCTCCAAGCGCTCTCTTTACAGCAAAGCTACAATTTCCAGTCTGTAGGGGGATGTAGCAAAGGCCTGGGTGGAAAACTCTCGATGTGAGTGTATATGTATGCGCCCATGAGTGTGCAAGCACATATCCATGTGCTCACACACCTACTGCACAGTGCTGCCCTCCGCCACGTTCCCACCACCCTGTTTCTGCCATCAGTAGCATCAGAAATGGTCACGCTTGCAGCAGCAGCCACATGAATGCAATAAGTAAGACAAACAAAAATGTCTTGCATGGTAATTTACAAATAAAAGTTCATTTTCCTTTAAAGGAGGCGCACAGGCATGTGTGTGTGTGTGTGTGTGTGTGTGTGTGCAGAGAGGGAATTCCGCAGCTTCACCACCAAACAGGCAAGGGAAGTCACACCATAATTTGACCTAATTTTTTTCCAAATACAAAATGACCTGTTACGGCGTCCCAGGGAGAATATGAATTAGCCCAGGTCAATAGGAGGTCAAATAGATAGGGTGCTAAAATCCCTTTACTACTTTGTAGTATGTTATGCTAATTCAGTTCCCTTCTCTGTGATAAACAAAGCCAGTTGAAAGTAGATAGCATCACACAGTGATGGGTCCCAAAGCTACAATTTAATACAAATCTAGTAATTCCATTATACAACATATCCAGTTCATTTAGAAGCAACGAATACTTAAGAAGGTCCAGGATTGAAATACCTTAGCTGATACTTTAAAAATATAAATAATCCAGCAAAATTTCGTTTGTCATGTAAACCTAATAGATATGTGGGATAGAAATTCTGGCTGTCCTTTAAAATGTTGCTCAAATGCAAATCATGGGTCCTAGGTCATGACACACCAGAATTGCGGGGGTTTTAGGCACATAATCAGTAGATATGTGTGTTAAAAAAATCCTCATTGTTCTCTCTGTGCAAAAAGTGATATTACATGAGTCTAATGAGAATTACTGACTTAATAAAGCTGAACCTTTCACGGTGTTTTACAGGCAATGCTTTTCACCTTGGAAGGATTCCACAACGGTCTGCAGCTGAACCCCACTAAAGGACGAGCAGCGCCTCTGGGGCAGAGGAGAGAAGAGTCGTGTCGGCCACAAGCATCGGGGCAAACCGGTGCTCTTGGGAAGCGCCTCCGTGCCTTTGATTTTAACAGGGATGCAGACAGTCTGAGCCTGAGGAGGAGCCTCCTGACTCACTGCTTTGCAGGTGACTGCGAGCAGCCAAAGTGAAGCTGCCTTGCAAAGTGTTCAGGTTATTAGGAGTTACATAAAATTAAATATGAGAGTCACGCACTTCTAAACAGACAATTAGAAAGAAAGACCTAGAAAAAAGATGTTATGAACAGCTGAAGACCCAGTGCCTCTGGCCTGTGTGCTTTCCAAGAGAGCGGGTTAGCACAGGAAACCCTCAGACAACTTTTTGAATTATTAAAATTTGCTGAATTTCTTTCTGGTGAACAGGAGTGGGATGCTAGTTATTAGGCAGAGAGGGAAAGAAATCACAGAGTAGCACAGAGGAAGAGACAAGAAGAAAAATGCAGGAATGGAGAGAAAGTATGACAGTAGCAAAGCTCAAACCATGCCAGCCCTGTAACGGGTCACATCACTTACACAGAATCACAGACCTGCATAGCGTGGGCAAAGAACACCAGCCCAGCAAGATGATTGATGGATACAAGAGGCACGTGCCAGCAGAAGAGGAGCAGACTGTCAGCCTAACCATGAATAACCAGAAAGATGTTCCCATGCACTCTGGGGCCAGTACAGTTGACACTACAACTGAGAAGTTGTGAAAAGCCGGTGGGTGTAAGTGGTTTCCACCACAACAGTGCTTGGTATGGCATAGGTGATGTTTTGCTGTGGGCGACTACAATAGAGAGCTGTGACCAGTGCCTTCAGCTGGACAAAGCACAAGGAAAAAAACATGTAAATTCTAAATAACATGCCCTGAAGGATGATCAGCGGATCATGGTGGGATTGAGGTCACATCTGCTCCAGGAGAAAACCCGGGACAGATTCTCTGACTGCCGAAGAATTAATCTGTATTGCTGCAGCTCAAGATTTTTCCAGTCGTGAATTCAACCTCAATAAACATCTTGTGATGTCTGGTGGATGAGGGCAAGCAGAGCAGTTTCCAACCCTGTTGACACTGCCGATAACCTGACTGTATCAGCCCAGGGCTCAACGTAAGATACTGTCAGCGGTTTGGCCAAGATACCTACTGGAAAAGTTTTATTTAGAGCTTACTCTCTTCTAGCCTTGTATCCAATGCTGGATTCTACTAATATCTGCTGTCAGTTGCTGGCATTGTGAGGAAGGGAGGAAATTAGCCCTTTAAGGTCGTGGAAGAGCCAGTTGAAACCAGCAGTTGTTAAGCGCCAAGGCTCAGGTAGCACAATGCTCGTTGGGACTCAGATATGGAAAGCAGACATTTGTCAGGCTCCTCGGCTCTGAGAATTTAGTGAACATGTCTAACATAAATTATCAAGGATTAACGATGAAAAGAGAGGTGGTTATTCCGTTCTAACCTAGGTGCCTCGATCAGAGACATGACATTCCTCTTGCCCATCAAGGATATTCCTGTGAAGGTAACCCACGCTTTCCTCCTTTTTCCCATACTCTTGATGCTTTTTCAGGCCACAGGAGGGTTTAATTAATCCTGCTCGTTGTGGTTTCTACCAACTTTAGCATCTTCTATCCATGGCTGAGTATAAAGGTTCATGTCTCCTAGGGTTTTGCTTTAGATTCCAAGTTTCAGCCTGAATCTCCAGGCAGATATCTTCCAGCTAAGATCAGGGCTTTAGGTCTAACTTAAAAATGGCAGCTCTGAGCTTCATTAAAATGGATGGAAACTGCTTTCAGTGGGTTTCAGCTGAGGTCAGAGAGCTGCTAAAATTAACCTGATTATAGAACAAGCCAGAAGAGAAGTCATCAAAAGACTGAGGAACAGTGGAAGAAAACTTCTAGCCACGGAAGTACTGAAATGCAGAGTTTGCTGTAAGTCCCCATTGCAGGAGGTGCACAGCTAGGAGAGGAGCAGCAGCGTGGATCCTTCCCCGCTCATTTCTAGGTCTGGGTGACAAACCTGTAGCTTGTTAAGAGAGGGCAGCTAATTGAAGAGGAGTTTGGAGAGAATGCCGGGCTTCTGTTGGCCAGCCAATCAGGAGCTGCAGCTGGTCCTTTTCTCCCAGCTAAAAGGGTGTCAGCAGGATTTGGCTGGTGCTGTTGTGGTTAGTTTTGAGTGAGGGAGGAGTTTTGGCCCTGGGAGCAGAAAATCTGCTGGATCTCCCAGGGAGAGGTAAGTACAGGTGGGGAATGAGTGGCACCACAGCAGGAGGATGAGCGGGAGTCCTGAGAAGAGTTTTGCAGCTTGGAAGAAAATATGCTGCTTCTGAATGGACTTTTTAGCTCTCTACTTGACATCTTCTTTCCAGGTGAGTGCCAGTGACCTTTCACACGTCCTCTATGAACTGTGTGTCCTGTTCACTAGACTGGCTTTTAAAGCACTGCAGGCTGTAAGTGATCTGGTGAGTCAATAGCAGATCAGTCATGTCAGATTTATTTATTTTTAATTACATCATCATTTGGAGAAAGATGTGCTTTCGGAGGGGTAATAATAACAACTTTTAAAATTATCTCAAAGCTCAAGTATGAGTAATTACTAGCCTTTAGAAAATTTTGCTAAAGCCACATTAATGAAAATGTGGTAAGTTGTTGCTTTTCCTTCATGCTGAGTGTGAAAACAAACAATGCTCAGATGTAGCTGGAGAAGCTGAACGTCTGTCACCTGAAACTATAAGGAAAATGCTCAATCCCTCAGAAAACATCCTGTTTTGGGTGGCAGCGTGCACTAGTTCTAGAGCACAGATCTTGATGCTTGAACTCCTGAGTTGTGTTATAAACTGTTTCTTGGGCAAAAAATGTGTTTGCTTCGAGCAAAGCAATCTCTTAAATTAGAGCTATGTGGCAGTGCAACTCCCCTGAGTGCTTGCACAAGAGACAGAGCCCTGCAGAGGCCCCCAATAGACACTGGGTGCCACCCCCCAGGGCTCTCTGGCTCCTCGCAGTCTGGGCTCCGTGAGCTGCCTCCTGGCTGTGCGGACTGAAAACACCCCCAGCTCACACTGACCAGGGGATAAACGGAGCCCTGCTGGACAACCATGTGGAGATGGTTCTCCTCGGAGCAGCAGGCAGTGCAGTGGGGAACTCTCCCCTCGGATTGGGATGGAGGTCAAGGATGCTTCCCTGGACTCCCCTCTGACTAGGACGCTGTCTGAGTGTATCTCCCTGGGATTGAGTGACCCTCACCCTGGTGTCAGTGAGTGACCCTCTTCGTATCCCTAAGTGGGAGATTCTCCCTTTCTACCAGTGAGCTGTGCACACTGTGATTCATCTTCCTTACAGGGTGTTCTTCAGTGCTCTGCACTCCGATGTGCAGGAATACATTCCCAACTGACAACCGAACCTGTCAGGAATCTGGTCAGCGGGAGTGCTGGGCAAATTTGATTGTACTAAATCCACAGTTTTTGGAGAGCTGCTGTTGTCTGTTTTGTGGGTGCCTCTACGACAAGTTAGAATTCATTTTATTAATACACCTTTACTGTGTCTTAACAGTGTTTCATGATCTATGCTTGGATATAATGCTCACTCTTCTCCATGGCCTTATGAAAAATACACTCCAGCTCTTACAAAAGGTCTGAATACATAAAAGTGTTAAAGACAGGAACGTTTCTGCATTGCCTGTTCTCCACTCTCACTAATGCGTTCGTCCAGCCAATGAGAAGGTTATTTTATGGTTTGTCTGCGGTTTTATGGGCTCTTGTGAGTTACTAGAGGAAACCCATAATGGAACGATGCTCTTATTTCATGGGGTGTGCATTGAGATCTGTAACTGGTCCGATTCCTTCCAGAAGCAAGAACTGTAATTGCTCAACTTTGGCCACCTTACTCCAAAGTGAGACAACTACGAGTAGCTTCTGTCAGGGCTTGCAGTGTGCTGCAGATCTCGACTGTCCTTTGGTACCTGCTGTTTGGCCAGGGAAGGATATTCACGTTTTCTGTGTTGCTGACCATGTGGATTTTTATATTGTGGAGCTTTGTAAATATTAATTTAACACCTACCATCAAAACCACTTTGGAAGGGTGAATAATACAGAGCTGCTCCCTGGCAGTGACTGGGTGACTATCAATGCACTGGGTGATGTTGATGGTGGCAGATGGTGGCCTTGGGCACCAAATACAGCTACTATTCTCCTAGCAGTGAGATCGTCCTCTCCCTTCAAAGAAATACTCCAAGTACTTGGGCTTTGCCACAGCTGCATATTTTTATCAGTTCTTGTTGCATCACCAGAAAAAGCACAGAATCTTCTGACTGGACTGATGCTGAGGATAAAACGCTTCCCAAGTGAAACAGATATGGTCAGTTATCACTTGAAATCTTGTTTTCTTCCTCTACTCCACATTTAAAGGAGGTTTCAGCTGTGATGCAGGGACAAATAGCTACAGCTGTACCCAGTATGAACAGTTCAACAACTGTCCTGGACTTGAGCACAAACTTCGGAGTGTAACAGCAGCAGTGATGCACAAAAGAGTAGTCTTCTAGTCCACTGCTCTTTTGGTGCATGTTGCATCATGGAAGTCTACCATGAGCCTCCAGGTTCCTGAGCAGCTCAAAATGTTCTGCTCAACTTGCTCCTCTAAAAGGGTAACCATGATGATTTCTGTATTTCTATTGGTTTTTTTCCAATTACAAATACGACATGTTCTATATTCTGATGCTATGTATATGTGCAAGCACCACTTATTTCTGCAGGCTTTTAACCTGCATGTGCCTTGGTGAGATCAAACAAGGTTCTGCAGCACTGAGGTCAATGGGAGGCGGGATCCGTCTTTTTACGTAGATGAGCATGATTTTCTTCAAGTTGCCTCTTGGAGTATAAAACCAGCTGGCTAAAACTTTAGTATCTTGTTGCATCAAGCATTGCTCTCAGTCTCTCAACTCACATGTGCCCACACTGAAGAGACAGAAACTTGTATGGGGAAAATAACACAGAACACATGGTGCTGTAGGATTGTTTTCACAGCTCACAGGAGATTTTCCTTAGGCTTAATTCTTCCAGCAGGATTATGCAGCACCTGTGAGTAGGTTGGATGCAGACTAATATCTATCCCAATATCACTGCACTCCAGAACAGCTATAGGGATATTTCAGTACTTCAAGCCTCTACATAATTTGTTTGTTCTTCTCTAAATGTTTTTTTTCTTTTCCTCCTGACAATCTTTCCTGGGAAAAGGCAAGGAAAAATAAAGAGTTGGTACAGAGCATTTATTGAAGCTTGAAATGCTGTCTTGGTCTGGACAAACAAGCCTTTCCTGATTTCTTAACTTTGTGCGTAAGAGTTTAACAAGTCACATCTGGTAGTTCTTCAAGTTGTGTTACATTATGAATCTTTACGGGCAATTAACTGGTTGGGTATGAAAACACCCACACTGGTAATGGGTCAATAGGCACATCCAGTTTCAGAATTCAGCTCAAACTGTTAAGTCTGTCTCCGAAGAAAAAGCACACAATTTTCATCCTGATGAATTTGACGAGACAGTGATAGGACACAAAGTAAACAGAGAACTTTCTCTGACGTATGCATATTGGCTGGTGGAAGCGGCTAGCGTTCCTCCCTGCTCATCTTATACTTTAACCAAAATGGCAATAGCCAAATAACTTCTATGCAATTACGCTGCTTATGGCCATGAAAATAATTACTTGAAATGATATGATAAGTTACTTGAATAGTTCTTGGTTTAAAAGTATTATTTAGTGGGTTTAACAAAAGAAACTCCACATATTTCCAGCTTTAGCGGAAGTTGTGCAGTCAAAAAAGATCTCCTCTGACCTTGAAGTATGGCTGAGTAAGAGTCATTGCTCAATGTTGTTTTGCTACTTTCCTTTTTTCTCTCCCCTCCATCCCACAAGGAGCTTTACAAGTGATTGTGTGTGTTCCAGAATATTTTCCCCACTGGTTTCTGACCCATGCCATAGTCTGCTCTGATGCTGAGCTGTGCCAGCACCTTCAGCAGTTCTGGAAAGGACAAGGGATGCCAAGTGTGGTGCTTTCCACCTCAGGCTCATTTTTTAGCTGTGATCAAAGTAGGTACAGATTGAGGAGGTGGCTCCCAGGTACAGCGTTGTTTGCAGCGCTGTGATGCTCTGCTGTCAGCCCCAACCTCATTCGACACAAATCACAACAAGGAGCAGGTTCCTTGCCCTTGTCCTTGTGTGCAGGAAATCCTTCTCAAAAGCCCTCTTGTGTGGTGGTGAAGGAGAGCAGCGGTTTGTCATGAGCATTGCTGGTGCAGACTCGACTCAGAAGAATTGCCTATCAGTATGTTAATAAAATGTACTTTATTTAAACTGTAATGAATTTGACATTTTAATTTAAACAACAAAATTATGTTGGCATGATAAAGCACTATGAGGCCAAGAGATGGTCAGCCCTGTGCACCCGTGGCTCAGCTCCTCACTGTATGCAGAGCCAGGTACGTGAGAAGTTAAACCAACCATTGTAAAACCAGATCAGGTCTGAAGCGCCTGCTTAAACTAACATCTCTAGTTTAGACATGAATTTTTAATTTTAGGTGAGACCTCTGAGTGGAAGTGGCAGTGGAGTAGATCAGTTGTGTAATATCTCCAAAGCACATAAAACATGAAATGGATTTGATTGTGTATGAGCTTCATAACCAGAGCTTCAGGAACCTTCTGGCTTAGGAAGGCCATAAACCTGGTAATGTCTTAGCTGGAGTACTAAAAAGTCATGAGATCAGTGTTTCTCTATACTTTGGGTAAAGAAATTTCAAAAGTGGAAAAAAGTGAACTTTTAATGAGTCTGAGAAGGTTTAGCCTCCCCATTAACAGCAGGAACGGTAATGCAGGCAGAAGCACAGGCCTAGCTGCTGCAGGGATGTCTAACATGTAAAAAACCCTTTGTGCAATGGATTTGAAGTCAACTTTGTGATGCCTGTGCTAAAGTTAATGTGGGAAGACTGCATGCATTACTCACTGAGCAGTAGCTTAGTTTCCCTCCCTGCCTCACTTTCAAGTTCTGCCTTTTCCAAAAACGTCTTCTCAATGTGCCTCAAGGTTTTCTTCATGGAGCAAGCCGTCCTTAAGCTAATAAATACTTTTATTGTACTGAGATGCTTTACACACTGTTCTGGAAAATGTTGTGTATGATATATATACGCGCATGTGGGTTTCTCACAATGAATACAGAAAGCTGCAGAAAACCAAGAAGGAAGCAGTAGGTATCTACCAGCCCAGACTGAAGCAAGACATTGCTGAGAAGGAAGTTTCCTGTAATGATTAGAGAAATGCTTAGGATGTTTTGCAACAACAAACTCTCTCTAAATACTCCGTACGAAGAAAAATCTTGGGCGCAGTAATGTGTACACGCTTGAGAACTTGGTAATGATGTTGAAAGTCTGTTTTGGATAAATGGCAAATTCTTTTCTGCTATTTAAAATGTAAAATCAAATGCAATTTTTGTCGTCGTTGCTTATATGAAGATCACAGCTAATTAGACTTAGTTAAGTAAAGCATAGCCTTTGAAAATTGGAGACAAGTTCCTTCACCCTCTGAAGAATTGCCTGTTATTTACATTGTTAATATTAATATCCTGCAGCCTCTAAACTTGGTGTCATTGGAGACAGCCTTGTAACAAACAACTCAGACCTCCAGACAAATAATGACTTTTAGATATTTTTTATTTCTTTTTCAACAAATCAAAATAACTAGTGATGACTGGGGCCTAATATTCTTAAGGTAAAATCAAGGTTCAAGCCTCTGGAATCTTAATTTGTACCTTTTCCAGCATATCTTTTATGTACCTTGAGTGTAAGGTACCAGAGCAGATGAAGCTGTTTCACTGGTTCTGGTGGGAGCTGCCAGGAGCTGTAACTTCAGTGAGCAGCTGAATGTGAAGGTTTTTGAGGAGGCGAGGTGCTAATCTGGTGATGCCCCTGCCCTGGGAAGGGTGTCTGGGTGCGGAGAGCAGCGTTGTGGGTGCCTGCAGGAGGGTGATATTGCCCCATAGGCGTTGGGAGCCGATAGTGAAACCTGTTCTGGTGCTGCTCACCTTGGTTGTCTCCCTTCTGCTCCTGCTTCATCACTCCTCTGTGCCAGGTGGAGGGAGGAAAAGAAAATCTGATTGACTGGAAAAGCTGTACAGAAGAATGGCAGAAAGCTCCAGAAGGAGCAAGTCCTGGAAGTACAGACTTACACTGAGAATACTGATGTATCTGACGGAGGCTTTTTTCCTGGTTTGGACAGGGTCGTCTTGAATTGTACCCAGCATGAATGAGGTGAGATTGGGGACTGTGGGTACAGGATTTGCTGTGTTTGGGAATTGGGTTGGACATCTTGTCTGTCCTCTGCTACCTCCAACTTCTTGGGTTTCACCGGGGACCAAACCAAAGCAAGTGCTTTGCAGCAAGCTGGTCTTCAGCTGGCAAAGCATGGTTGAGTAATAACAAAGTCAGTGCAGATCACCTGGAAAACTATGGCAAATACTGTTGGGGTGATGTAGATGTGAGTTGCATTCATAGAGATGGATACTGAAGGAAGGGTGTAGGATGATGAGTCAGCCAACAGGCCTTTGTACAGGCTGAAGAAATGCAGACCTTAGCATTAAAAACTCCTTTAAATCTTGTGCTTTGCTTGTACTTGGAGATACCAGCAAAAACCAAATGCTTTCTAAAACTGACACTATGTGTACACAGACAGAAAAACTGCCCCAACGAGGGCAGAGCTGAGGGTCTGGTGCTGGAGTTGACACCAAGGACAGGATGGAGGCTTCTGGCTGCGCTTAACATGCACTCTTGTGTTACCACCCCAGAAGCCTGGCTGGCTGCTGTGAAGTTCTCTTTTCACACAGACTGTAAAAATGGAGGATATTCGCCAAAGCTGAGGCCTTCCAGATGTGTCCTGATAGAGCTCAGGGCTGTAAGCAGCCTTCAAAAAATATAAAAATAAAAACACAAAATCCCCCAGTGGTTGCTCTGTTGAATTTGCTTAACTGAAAATAAATATTACTAATAAAGAATTAAATACTTTATGAGAACACATGATTATAAATTAAAGGCTATATATGTTTTATCAGTTATATAAAGTTTAATAGTTAACGTTTAAGTCACAGTTTCTGAAGGCGTTCAGGTTTGCAAGCCCCTGTCCCATTGATTACAGGGGGAACTGAGCACCCAGATCCCCAAGGTGACTTTGAAAAACTTCATCAAAACTTATCTTTCTACTCAGCCTTCACAAAGTTGACTGAAAGCAAAGTTTCTGGGGTATGATAATTTCATACTAGAATAAATCTTGTATAAGTTAAAATCCCTGGAAGCTCCAAAGTAGTAGGCGTTATGTACTGGGGAATCTTTACAAGATCACTGAAGAGATTACTGGTTCAATAATGAAGATTTTATCATGGTTCCTTTGAGACAAGGAAGACACCAAGGGACTAGAGAGAAGCAAATACAACCCCAGTTTGGAGGGGGTGGGGGGGAAAAAAAAAGACTAGGAAAACCAGCCAGGATATAATAGACCAGAACATGTGACCTTAGTGCTAGGCAAAACTCTAGAAACATTAATAAAGGATGAGATCATGAAACATCTGGAGAAATAAACTAGTCAGCATGGTTTCATAAAGGGTAAATCCTGTCTGACAAACTGGTGGAATGTTTTTAGGGAGATAATGCAGAAAGCAGGCATGGGTGACAGTGCTGGACTTAATTCTGTCCTTTTTGGGCTCATGGCACTTATCCAAAAGAATTGCTTGGGCAGTTGGGATGTGGGTTGAGGTAACGCTGGTGTAAGAGGGAGCAATGTGAGGTGTAACAGGAGGCAGTACCAATCTATAACTAATACCAAAGGTTAAACCACAGCTCTGTGCTTATGTTCTGCAAAAACTTGTAAAGAGGGTAAATCGAGAAGAATAAAGTGGAGATGATGGATTAAATCTGCGGAGAACTTCTGTACAAGGTTGGGAAAGTGTAGAAGAGAATGGTCCACCTCTCCTCTTGAGACAAATGGTAGACATTTAAAATCTGTAGCTCTCAATTTTGAGGATATACAAGTCTCAATTTTGAGGATAATGAGTAAGTTTTGCAGAACATTGAGCAAGAGTTGTACTAACGCAAAGCAGGAGCTAAACCCTGTGTAGAAGTATGAACTGTGAGGATATAAGAGTTTAATCTGGCATATTGTGTAGCACTTACCTGGACCTCTGTAGACAGCCCTGCCTGAGGTAGAACACTGCAGCATC
>NW_010416339.1:0-30432 GCF_000710305.1 Buceros rhinoceros silvestris | reverse complement strand
GAGAGAAGCGCTTGTGAAGCTGCTACGTGCAGAAAGCCTGGGAAACCTGGAAATGTGCTCACTTGGGGGGAGAAAACCAAGCTGTTTAAATGATGATACGATTTGAAGATTTCAAGATGCTGAGGAGGAATTTCAGAGCAGATGAACTATAGATAAACTCCTCAAATTTACTCAGAATCCCAGAATGTGTGTTCATAAAATAAGTATAAAGACAAAAGTAGCTGAAGTAAGAGTATAGGTATGTTTGATTCAAACAGGGTGAAAGAAATTATTCAATTGCTGTCCCAGGCTGAAAAAGGAGGCAGCTTGTGCTGCCATCCAACTGCACTGAAAAACAGGAAGATGTTAATGGGGCTGGGGGTGGGGGACAGAAATCAGCTCTGTCCTCTTCTAACGTAACCCATACCTTAACTGGTTATGTAGTTCAAGGCTAAATAATTAATCTTAATTGTTAAGCCATGCCAGGAAGGGATGAGTGTGCTGGCAGCACTGGTGGGTCGGCTGGTAGGTGGTACCTTGCTTGTCTGGATGACAGGAGGAAAGGGCAGAGCAGTAGCTGGAGGAGTAATCTTGCCTTATAAGCTGCATCCTCTGCTGCTTGGCACATCTGTATCATTCCCGGGGCCGTTTTTACTTTGTTTCCCATCTGGGGAAAAAATATTTCCCCTAATTTGTTGTGTAAGGTGGAAAGCAAAATAAAATTGGAGGGGGGAAAAAACCCCAACAACCAGCTTTTAGTATTTACAATGGGGATTTTTATAATAACGATTCCCAGTGCTGAAGAGGACGGTAGGATGAAGTCAAACTGCTGCAAGCTAAACACGCGCGAGGGTCTGGGCTTGCCAAGCTCGTGTGAACAGATGAAGATGAAAAGCGCGTCAGTCCTGAAATGCCATTGAGCAGAGGGAATGCGTGTCTGCATGCTGTGACCTACAAGGAATTACCTAGCAGAGATCTAACTAATTTTATTGTTGATCCACAAAGGCTCTTGCTGTGTGTACGACCTTCAACTTAGTCCAGTTGTAAGACCGTAGTAGTATACTAATTTATGGAAAACCAACACAAAAATGGAGTCAGTACACAATTTTTTTAGCGATGGAGCTGCATGCGTGTTCTCTTATCCATTGTGTGCTGAACTTTATGCACAAAAAAAGAAATACGCTGTTGGCTCATGCTCAGTGACACTGTTGATGTGATGTGAGCCAGAACAGGCAAGCACAACAGTCTCCTCTCTGCTCTAAAAATCACTTTTCCATCACATCATATGAGCACAGCAGAAAGTCACTCATGTTTTTCTTCGCATTGTTCAAATGCATTTACTAAATTGTGTTTGCTGAGGGTGGGTTTTTTCCCTTATTGCAAACAGTTGGCAAATTAACGTGGCTAAAATGACACTCAGCTGGAACTTTTAAATAAAACTCTTCTCTAATGGGAAGGAAGCAAATGCTTCTCAAGGCTTGAAGTTGTTCACATCCATTTGTTGGTGTGCTAGATTTCTGCTCTTCCTGTGTTTGATTAGGAGTGATGACCCTAAAATACTGTGGACAAGCTCTTTTGGGATTTGCTATCCGAACTCAAACAAGAAATATTAAAATCTTGTGCTCTGACACAGTGGGCTCAGCCAATTTGCAGGGCTGAGATCATGGGGCAGTGCAAGTTGCAAGGGTTGTGTCTAACTGCCGTTCTTTTCAAATCTGCATGATTTGAGTTTCCTGACACTTTTTTTTGTCCCTTTTTTGCTAATTTTGACAGTATTGTCTAAAGGAACCAAATGGAAGCTATTACTTCAGCTCCTTCAGGTTACTTGCAATAACATAAAATAGAGTAGGTATAAGCTGGAGTAACTCCAGTACCTTCCTGCAGCACGAAGCTGCTGTCAATGAAACCATTTTTCTTCTTTAACCTGCTTCTCATTTTTCTGCATCTTTCCCTGTTGCCTTCAGGACTGAGTCATTAATAGCTGCTATTCAGGAAAAAGTGAGAACTCTTTCAGTCCATAATTCACTTCCACAATTCAAGAACTGAGTCAGCCTTGAACCTTTTTCTACTGCCTCATTACATAACCACCAAAACAGATGGAGTACTCTGTTCTTAGACATAATACCAAGTTCTCTGCAAGGCTACTCAGATCTTCCTTTAAAGTCCCACCCAGGTCAACAGGTTCTCATCCCAGACTTCTAAACTGATGTCGAGTGCTTGGAGTTGCTGTATCTGCTTCTTCCACGCACATTTTTTTCCCCAGTTATGAGCTTATGCCAGTGGCTCATCTCACTGCATGGGATGGTGTGACCTGTCTAATCACGTGCCATGTGACTCTAACCCACTGAACGTGATGGAAATTGGGTACACAATTTAAACCTGCCGGGCCTTTTTTTTTGCTACAGATAAAAGTGTGTTGATTTGACAACACCAACTGTGAAATGTTCCCACTGCCTGAGATATTTTCTACACAACACTTGTTTTCTTTGTAAAAGCCTTTTTCTATTGATCTGAATTGACTTGTGCAGAAAAGCCTTGTGAGTTCAATGCAAATTGTTGCCGCGTACTTACTGTGAGCAGCAGAGCAATAAAAAAGGATGCTCTCGTGGAGATGTGCAACGTGTGTATTTCAAGACATGTCTCCCTGTATTGATATTTGTTCTGATCGTGCTTTCAGAGTATCAGCGAGCAGTCAATTAATGCAGTTTTAAATGTTTGGAGGAGAAGCTAAATCTAAAATCTGAGGAGGGCATATGTTTGGGTAGCAGAGTGCTGAATCTGCGTGTTTTCCTGGATTGAGCTGAAATTGATCTCAATCTTTCAGCTGAGACAACATCAAGTTTTAGAGTTTTATCCTAGCCCTATGTTGGGGGTGGGAGGAAGCACCACGATGCAGACAGAAAGAGGATCTGATTCAGTTTTTGACCCTGCTGAAAAAAACGGTTTTATCATGTTTCTGGGCCTGTTGTACAGTTTAGTTATTTCACCAAAAAATCACAAGAGGTTTGGGCTAGGAAGAAATCTCAATTCTCGAGTGATTTATCCACATAGTTTTGAGATATAGGTCTCTGCTGTGGATGTGGGGCTCAGCCTCCAGAGGAGAAACAGGCCACAGCAAGTTCTCGCTGCACAGCCATGCTCCATCCCAGCAACCCCCAAACAGCCTTTGAGCTGCTCCTGAGCATGAGCTGCAAAACTCAGTTCAGAGCTGGCAACTAAACCATAAATTATCAAATTTATACTTGAGTTAGAATATCTCTGAATCTGGCCTGCACGTTTTCCTGATAGGTCAGTAAACTGTCTGTGGAGTCCAACTTAAAGTTGCATTTGTGCAGATGCCAAAAGAGGGAATAACTCACAAGTGCTACATTGGACTTCCCCCATCAGACAACCTCAGTTACATGGAGTGGAGCAGGGACATACTTCCCTGTCCCTTGTGTTATGGAGTGGAAACACTTGCATCCTAAATGACCAGAAGACAAATATGAACAAAAGCTTTGCTTAGTCCAGGAAATATCTTGCGTGATCCCTTTGTACATGAATTGAAGAGCAGCGATGGCCAAAATGACCATCATTCATGTGGAACACGTTTCCTGCACTGTGACTTACCTCTGTCAAAGGAAACAAGCACAAAATAGCTTTTAGTGCCTGCATGTGGAAATAATGGCATTACTGGTGGTGCTGCCTAGCAAAGGATGGCATCTGGTTTGATAACAGGCGAGCGTTTGCATCAGAAACAAGAGCTTCTCATTAGAAAGGTGAGAAACAAGAGCTCCTCGTTCTTTGTTCGTTCTTTCTTTTTTTGCTAAAAAAAAAAAAACAAACAACAGTGAGACTTCGGACATAATGTAAGGCTTGTGTTGTTGCTTAGTTTGAGGTCAAACCTCTGTTCCAAGGAAAATTTAATGCCCAAGGAAAATTCAACAGCAATGAGATTTTTGTTGGTTTTGTGTGCACAACAGTTGGGTTTTTTTAGAACAATTGATTTGCATAGAGAGACTCTCAGCTCCTTCCTCCTTTTGCTTGCTCCTATGTGCCAAGGTTGAGGCAAGGTGTGGCTTTGCGGGGAGGGGAGCATATGGCAGAGACTCTAAGTGACCGCTTAGGAGTGGCGGAGGCTGGTGGGAAGTAAAGCCTTAACGATGTTTCGCAAGTGCTCGAAAAGCAGAGCCAAGTTTCTTTCCCCAGCAACATGTTGCAGCCCAAAGCCATCAAGGCTCCTACATCCAACTTTAAGCGCAGGAGTGGGCCCCCAGAGGATGGCACGTGGGCTGCGGCGAGTCAGTACTTACATGGGCGGTGTTGATTCAAGATTAAGGTGAGCTCCTCTGGGGACCTATATATTAGACTTTTTGAAAAACTTTTGACCTTAGCCATGCTCGTTTTGTGGTTGAAGTAATCGTGATGGCTCCCACGACATCACGCCTCCTGAAGCTCGCGGTCAGTTACTGGTGTGGTTAAAGAGTGAGGGCTTTGAGCGGGGCCAAAAAGGTGCAGGGAAATAAATCCCCTTCAATTGAGTGTTACCCAAGCACCTTGCTCCCCCAGGGCCTGTGGATTGTCCCCATTTATAATCTTGGGCAAAAATTAGAAAAGTTCTGGAGATTTTGAGTGCTTCTATTCAAAGGGGGATGGGGAATTTGGGGCTCCTCAGAACCCTGAACTCTTCTCAACAGCAATGTCACAGGTCAGGCACACAGGACATGGCCCTTCAGGTGGAAAGTTACTCCTGAAATCCTGGTAGTTGTAGTGATTTCAGAAGCAAACTATTCCACTGAATTTTCATAGCTGAAAAAACAACAGAAACACAAAGTGAATGCATTAAGTTATAAATTCTTCTGCAATAATCTTTCCCATCATCAGAATTGTACAAGTCTGAGGAGCACAAAGGAAACAAAACAGTTGACACACAAACTACTACAAACCCCTTTTTAATTCAATCGTATCAAGTTAAACCTCTATTTTCTTAACGAAGAAACAGCGGGCTGAAGCGAGAACACGTTGTGCCTGTGCTGCCCCTGGTCCCAGCACCCTGCCCATGTGAAGGACTGAGGTGGGGACATCCGCCACCGGAGCAGAGCAGATCGCAGCCTAATGAGTGCTGAGTGACAACGGCACTGCCACCGAGGCACATGTGACATTCGCATGAATATCAAATGAACGCATTATAATCACTGCTATCTCCATGAATACCAAATGAACTTATAATAACTGAACTCCTGAAGAGTTACCGTTTTCTGGTTAAAGAACCCCCACTCAACCACAAAAAGAACAAACAAGAGGAATAGTGAAAAAATTAACCTCGTTATATTTGGGAGAGGTGGTAGTTAGAGAAAATGTTTGCAAACGTGTCAAGTAGTTCATGATGGTGTCTGTCCATTTTTTTTCATATAAATCTCTCATTTCAGGATGTTAAATGCCAGATAATGAGGGTGTAGAATTATTTAATTGCCTCGCTGACAATCTCGATTTAGTGTAGGGTGTTTTGAAAATAAGTGTCTTTGCTGTGAGAGGACAACTCAGATACCGCTCTAGGAATATAAAATCTAATGAAGGGTTCATACGTAGCACTTTTTGGACCGTTCTTAACTTTCTGAAACAGAGAAACTTTGGGTTTGAGGCAAACAGCCGCTTCCACCAAAGTTCAGAAAGTTGCGAGTTGTGTCTCCTTGTCTTATAATTATACACCACGGACAGCAAATACTGTAAAATCTGTAAGAAAGAGTTTTTTGGAGCCAGATTCCTCCTTCCTTGCCCAGGCTCCAAAACGTGAGGAGGCTCCATGCTCCCTCTGCCCAGTGGGAAGCTCACCCCACTCCTGCTCTTCGCTTTTCCCAGCGTGCCATCATGATGTGTGAGGACGGTTGTGACTTTGCCGTTGGTGTCGAAACACACCAGTTTACCTCTGGGAGCGTGTGTGATGTGGAATCAGACAGGCTAAACGGACTTTGACTTAGTGACCTTCGGTGTGAAAGAGAAAAGCAAATCGCAGTCGTGCTTTTCTTGCATTGCTACTGAGATACCAATTAAAAGCTATAATGGGAGCTTGGGGTGGATCTGTACAATAAGACACTTCTAGGTCAGGCAGAAGGGTTGCAATAATAATAATACCAAGTACATTTCCTTATTTAACTTTGTTTTTTATTGTGTTCAGCCCACAGCGGATTTTTTTTTTTGGGGTGGATCTGTACAATAAGACACTTCTAGGTCAGGCAGAAGGGTTGCAATAATAATAATACCAAGTACATTTCCTTATTTAACTTTGTTTTTTATTGTGTTCAGCCCACAGCGGATTTTTTTTTTTTTACCTTGTAACATAGTCCCTAATTGAGACACATGAAGCTCATAAGAGGCTTTAGACAAGATTCAGCTAGCCACAAAAGTCATTATCTCATTTTCATTTATTAACATGATATTTCCAATGGATTAACGAGGGTTTCCCTTTTGTTGCCTCTGCTATGGCACTAGCCCTAAAGGGGCCGTTGCGTCTCTCCATCTCAAGTGACTTCTTACTCACATTAGATTACAGTAATGTACGTGTTGCAGGGATGACATTTATTATACTTCTCGAATTAAAATTCCCTATTTGTAGTAGCTATAATTGCTGGAAATAGGATGAAGTGGACTTGACTGTTGATTTTAGCAATGAGCTAGTATCCAAATAGCTGCTGCTCGAACTGGGCGTGCAAAAATTCTCTCCCCTCATTTCAAATATCTAACCTCATAGTATTTCTAGAATCCACTTTATGATGCAGAGCTGATAATTTCAATTTTCTGAATAAGACAGAGGTGGTCTTAAGAAGCTACTCCCTGTGTTTTCCACAACACTCACAGTTATTTTTCAGGTGTCAGCAGTCCTACTACTCCATGAGGCTGCAAAGAACAAAGTAATAGTGCGAATGTTGGATAACTGGGAAAAGCGCCGTGCAGACACCCCACGGGGTGCAGTGCAGCAGGCTGCAGTGGTGAACCCCGGCACAGGGAGCTCTGTTATTTTCCTGGCATGTTTTTCAGCTCTGCTCTCTGCCCCCCAGTTCCTCCTCTTCTCCCTGCAGACTGCCCAAGCAGCATTACAGCGAGGACCTGCAGAGAGCCTGTCTGCTCCAGGCGCTGTCTGATCTTGTCTGACATAATTTAAACTCATGCTTCCTGCTTTAGTTTTACATTTTCCAGGGCCTGAAAGGTTCAATGAGAAACAAAATTCACCTAAGAAAAATATAGAACAGGCAATTTCAATCAATGCTGCCTATTTCTGCTTCATCGTACCTGCTCTAAAGATGCTGCAGGGTGCCTGCCATGAGGTTTGATATAAAATCAAGACCCTAATTATTTGTGGGCATCACATTCTCCTGACCAGTTGCTTGAGAGATCTCAGCCCTAAAGAGCACGAGTTTAACCCTGGCATTTGGGAGAAAAAGTGTGTCTCTGCTCCAGTCAACCCTCCCCAGTGGATTTAGAGTTGATTCTCACCTGTGTTTTGTCCAGAACTGCTGTTGCCTGCCCAGAGGTGCTAAAAGAAAGGAGCGCATGGTGATGGCATGTTCCTTCTGGTTCATCATTTAATAAGCCTAAGGATATGAAAATCTGGAAAATAAGCTGTGGAGCTTGGAAGAAGAAATTCTTCCTGCCTTTTCTTCTGGGAAAATAAAGGAGTAGTGATATGTAATCCAGGAAGCTTCATCATACATCAAGTTTAAAATTGTATAGTGCTTTAAAAAACTATCATGGACACAATGTCTAACAGGTTTCTACATAAACTTGTAAACTAGAGCAGCCCTTGCTGATGCGGTTTGGCATTTCTTTGGCACTCTGTCCTAGAGGGTGCTTTCTGCTTTAGTTATTAAATTGCATATCAAGGGCGATGTCTTGGACAGAGCCACGTAGAGAGGCCGCAGTGGCCACAGCAATCTCTGCGCTGGCAGTGAGCTGGTGACCCTCCCGCGTGGGTTCTCCCCCGTTCTGGTGTTGTAACTGTCGTCAACTTGAAGGAAAGCTGCAGCTGGGCCGTTAGACGATGGGAGAGGGTGGGGAAGATGCTTTAAAAAAATGTGGCATACATACAAAGTTGCATTTTTATTCTCCCTGATTGTTCTTACAAACTTTCTCCTTAATATAATACTGAAACTCTCGGCCTTCACCTGATGGGTGGGGGGTGGGTGCCTGGAGAGACATGTTAAACTCAAAAAACCCCTTCAAGTGACCCCAAACCCTTCTGCCTGGGATTCAGGATTGTCACCAAATGTTCAGCTCTGCCTCTGTCAGCCCCTTCCTGTGGTTTGTGTTTCACACCAGGCTTCAGAGAGGTGGTCTGTCTTCTCTAGAGCCTGACCGTAGAGGGTGTTCAGAGTGTGTTCTTCCTTAATTTAATAATAATAAAAAATAGAGTATGAGCAGTTGGAATAAAACCTGAGTTTTGGGTAAATTCCAATAATGTGTTTTTCATTGCACGTGGTGTGATGCCTGTCAACACTTACTAGTCAGATTCGCCTCTTTTTACGTATCTTAAACTGCACACCCCCACTCCCACCCATTTTTTCTGGAGCACAGAGGAGTGTCCTGCATATCGTTCTTCCATCTCCATGCTGTAATTATTAATACAGGGTAGAGAGAGGTCACCTATGTTTTTTTGGCAACAGTTACTTTCCCATATATAAATCATGATAAAGTGCTATTGCTCTGTAGGGTACACTGGTGTTTTCAATTTACCCTGTGTGGAATATCTTCTCTTTCCTTCTTTCTCCCTTAAAGAAAAAGGAGAAAATAGTCTTTTGTTCCTATAATATAGATAAACTCATAGATTTCACAACCAATAAAAATAATATTAATAAAAATGAGGCATTGTTACAAAGTAGGTCCTAACTATGCAGCCTAATGTTTCAGTGAATCTGTGGTGCACATCCTTTTATAGCCAATTAAGAGGATGTTTTATTTCCCTCATTAAAAGTGCAGCCCACAGTCACCATGTTGAATCAAATAAGTATGAGTTTGCACATCCTGCGCGCAACCTTTCCTTGAGGCACAGTAGCATTTGTCATCTTTATAATAAAGCTTTCCAATTTTTCTGATTAATATTTAAAAGAAATAACATGACCTGAGGAATATATATATAACATGTTCGAAGGCGTTCAGTAAGCCGCCGCTTGCTCTGGTTTAAGGCTAATGTACCGTTAGATCACTCTGTATTCTGCCTCTAAGACCTATTTTCCTGTGTTTGTGTGCAGCAAGAGTCTCTTTGTGCTCTTTTTCTTCCTCCCAGATGATAGCGAGATCTCACCAATGCACATTGCATTTCAGTGGTCGCTGTGATGCTCCTTGTCTTCAGTCTTGCCCTGTCGCATGGAGGGTAAGAGATGGTCCTCTAGAGGTTGTTCTCTGAGCAATTACTGGGGTCTTATGGGTCCATGAGCAAGCGGCTTCTAAATCAAACTCCTTGCAGCTTACTAGCAAAGCAGATGTGGGCTGGAGTGCTGGTCAAAGGTGAGGTCCTGACCCTTCATTCGGGTACCAAAACCTGAGCAGTCATTGTGGACAGCAGCCTCATTGCCTCTCTCTGTCTTTTCTGGTTCACATGGCAATGTGCTAACATAGCCCTTGTGCTTGTCTTTGGTAGCGATGACCTGGAAAAACGTGGTTTCGTCTCGTAAAGGCACACCTTCCACTCTGACCATGTCTCCTGAGGGTCTCCATCTGATAGAGCATTACTGAACTCAAAGAGCCTCATGGTCATGATAGACTCTAAGAAAGTAGATATTGGCATTAGGACCTGGGGCTTCTGCAGGTTGCAGAAAAACTGACTCTTTACTCGTATTTTTGGTTATCACTGTTACACTGACACACTTACATCAGAGGATTAAGAAGACAGGACCACACCACAGGGAGCTTTGGTTGACACTGTAATGCGGCAAGGACGATCTTAAACAGGGATGAAGAATGAGCAGGCTGAGATTTGTCAGCAGAGGTGCTCGAAACGGTTTACTCTGATGCAGTCTTTTTCGAACATTCATTCCTGGGTCTCTCCCCACCTTCCCTTACGTTGTCTTTTATTTATTTTCTTTCATTTTTTTCCCCAATAATAATCGGAGGGTTCTGAGAGGAAAATGAGGAGGGCTGAGGTCAGGTTTGGTATGTTATATTGGCACCCATCACTAAGGCCCCTTAGGTTCTTCAAACCATTACAAGCAATCGCAGCTAGAATAACAAAATATAAGCCTTTAAACTTAGAGGCTCAATTATTCAGGGCTCTCTGTAAATTATAGACAAAGCTAACAAATTTCATACATTAGTCATGGTAAAAAATATTAAATTCCACGGTTTGTCACAGATTAATAGGAAAAAAAGATTAAACCGGCAAGTTGTGTAAGTAATTTAAACAAATGGTTGTCAGAGATTCTGCATGTTTGGCGAAGAATTAAATACATGGATATCAGCAGCTGAACTTCTTGCGGAGGAGCCAAACCCTTTTTGGAAAAGCTGAGGCTCTTTTTGAATACGGAAGTGATGTTTTACTCAATCCCATAACACATTCAAAACAGCTATCACACAAAGAAGAATTTACCATGCAGTGTTGCTTGCAGCTGTCTTAATCCACTCCCCCGCCCCAGTAAAGCCACTTGCTGTGGAGGGAAAAAGGGAATCTCTCAAGTGGACCAAGGCTTGGAAGATGCAGAGAATACCAAGATTAATATTGACGGCTGAAGTGTTTGTGGACAGGCCGATAACACTGCACACCACAAGATCTTTTCCATTAAGTAGCACCGAGAAATAACCACAAAATGTTCTTTACAGCGTGTCGGTACTGCGGTGGAGGCCCATAGTATTTTATTATTATTATTTATTATTTTTATTTCTTGGGGTTTATTTCTGTCTGTTGGGGAGATGAGGTATGTCTTCCTTCCTCCTCATCTCCTGGAGCTAACAGTGAGATATTGAGAACAGAAACTTGCCCTACCTGCCATTTCAGCCCAGTTCAGAATGTTGGTTTGTTTTTTTTATCCACTCTTCACTCCTTTAACACGCTGTTTTGTGAGGGAGGAGCAGAAAGGAAAACAAAGCTGTGGTTGACAGCAAGGGAGCCAAGTCCTTGTTTTCTGAATTTCCTGAGCCCTAATTTAGCTTCTTTCACTCCCTCTTTTGGTTCTCCCAATTTATAGCTGGAGACAGCGCTTGGAAAACAGAGGTGTGGTGTCACAAATAGGCTACTACTGCAATATTCCTTTTTAAAATTCTGCTGTTGGCTCATTGCCTCTTACTTTAACACCCAAGGCACAGTATGCTGCTGTGGATGGCTTCTTGCACTGGGGTAAAATGTTCGGTTACAATGGAGATGATGTAGAGTGGGAACTTACAGGACAGTCCATACCAACACACATCCGAATGCTTCCCTGAGCCTTACAGCCCAGGTCAAACTGGATTTGATGTGGACGTGTCTTTGACCATTTTCTTAAGCTGCCGTTGAAGAATGAGCTCTGCCTTTACATGCCAGTGCCCAGCCTTGGCATCTCAGCTGCTCTTGGAACCCTTGCTTTGACACAAATTCAGGCAGACCAATCACTCAGGGGTAGCTTGCTTCATCAACACGGTTTTTAGAGTTTTCTGTAAATACCCATTTCATTCAACATGATTTTCACAAAGTTCATAGTGAGTGAAATAGCAATCAGAGGGTGGAGAAACCCCAGTCTCCACTGTTTGCTTCTTTTAATGTAAAGGTTCATATTTTTCTTCATAACTTCCAGGGATCCTTATCCTGGGGTTTTTTCTTCAGAGCAAAACCCTCTGATGGGCAAGACATCCTCTCCCATGTCCATATGTCCATCGGCATGAAAACACTCTGGAGACAGTGTCCACCAGCAAAGTTAATTCAGCCAGCATTTGGGATCTGCTGTTCCCACACCATCTCCATCTTGGCTGGAGCCAGGATGCCTAAGTCATCTCCCATGGGAAGTCCTTCCTAGGAAAATTCCCAGCACAGCTTCTCAATGAAGGAGGTTGAGTGTCTTCTAATATATCTTGCTTAAGCATCTGCTTGTGATAATCCTCCAGCAACTGGAAATCCCAGGCTTGCTCCAGGTTAATGCATTTCAGCAGCTGACTCAACAGCAGTTTGTATACCAGTACCGATCATTAACTTTGGTTGACTTGAGAGGTTGTCTTTGACCCAGATTCAGATTCAGGCTTAGATCTTTAGTGGAAGACCCCAGGGTTTAAGCAAACAGATCCACAGAAAAACAGATACTGTAAATTTTGCTGGCTTTTCCACATCTGCACTAACTGCCAGATATCTACCTGGCTGGTTTGCATCCCAGTTTAAGCGGTGACACATGGACAAACCGTCTTGCCACCATTTGTGTAGCTGCAGAAATGTTTGCTTTAAACTGGTGTAGCAGGAAGGTCTGAGACCACCAGGGATGGGATCTTTGCACTATACTCACAGGACCTGAATCTGACACAATTTGCATCTTGCTTTCTTTCTCCTTCCTAGAGGCAACCTTGCTGGTTCCGTGTGTGCTGGGTCATTCCTGGGTTCATTTATTGAATAAGTTTCATTCCTATTTAATACGTGCCTTGGGAAGGGAAGAAAAATGTGCACTGAGATGTAAACCACTGTCCTTCATCTGAACATCCCAGCCTGGCTCCATTCCTTCCACCTCCTCCAACTCCTACCTGCCCCCACCCTTCCCAAACCTGCTGGGTGGCTTCAAACAGTCTCCTTGTATCCATCCCCTGTTTAAAGCCTTCTCTGAAAATAGGTGAACTCCTCTAGCAAGTAACCTGCTGGAAGAGCCTGTCAAGGGCTGGCTGTACGCGCTTCAGTCTTCGCAAGAATCAAAGTAAAACGAGGAGAGTCTCACAGAAAAGGGTTACAGAGAGTTTCACGTATTTCGCAGCCTTTTCATGGCTTAAATTACACTTCCCCTTGTTCTAGTTTTAAAAGGCAGAACAGAAAACTTAATTTTAACACTGAAAAATGAAGGCTCTTCAATTATTTATAACATTAAAATGTACAAATGTTTGATCAATGAACTTGAAAAAAACATGCAACTACAAAACCCATTTCACAGTGTTCTGAAGTTCATGTGGCAGAGATAGGAGTGAAATGATTATTAACAGACGAAGAGCAGCATTTTAATAACATTCGAGCCGTAATAATGAGGCTGACAAAAGCAAGGAAATTCAAAGCCAGCACTGATCCGATGCTCCGTCCTTAACACACAGACTGTGCCTAATTTTGCAGAATGTAAGGTAGTGTAAGAAAATTGCTCTCGTGCCGGAGACCCCCTCGGTGTGGTGCCCAGTGGGGTGGCAGCAGGATGAGGTACCTTTTGTTTCAGAACTTTGTTATTTTATAGTGGAGTGTTTTGAGTAAATACACAGCTGTGTCTTCAGCTTTTTCTTGTTGTTGTTCTCAAGCTTCACCGTTCCTGTTAATAGTACTAGAAATACCTTCTTCTTTTAAAAGTGCTGAAATACGACATTTCCAATGAAGCAACACCAGGTGAGCTCAGCATGCCAAGCAAGGGTCTGTAGAAAGGTTAGACATGGTGGCAGCTTCTGGAGCCGCCCAGTGCCTCCATGACACCAAACAAGAGAAATGCAATATATTGGGATGAGCATTGTGACACCCAAAAGGCAGAGAGAGAGGAAATTTTTTTCTTGTGCTCCTGCAAAGCATGATGTAGGGATAAAGAGGGGTTATACCAAGTGTGAGGCTTGTCCACAGCTGCCCACAACCCCTTGCAGTTGGGGAGTAAATGGACTCAAAGCTGCTCCAACTCTATTAGCTCTCAGTGCCTTCATCCTGGGCTCTGCTCTCCACGAGCTTGACATCTGGGAAGGGCTGGTGATGTCCTTCCTACATGCTAACAGAGTATTTTTGTTGGATAGGTACACACATTTTCTTACAAGAAGCAGTTTATTTTCCAAAATACCAACCCTCTCCAGAAAAACAAACATGATTCGATCAGCCAACTGCACAACTGCAACAAATCCTGTTTGTTCAGCGCTTTTCTGAGATAAATGGTTATTCTTGTTTAAGAACTTTGGATATTAAGATGCTTCTTATGCAACAGCAAACTGAAAACCTTCTGGGTTTACTGTACTGTAGCTAAACTGAAGTTTATAAGCAGAATGTCTTTCCAAATGGGAAAGGACATACAGACACTAGATGCAGAGTGCAAAGAGGGGCAAAGAGTTTGTTATACATAAACCTGTGTTTATATCCTTGTGAAGGGAAGAAAATGCTCTTTAGGAGAAGATGGCAAGTCTCATCCCTGGAAGCAAGGGCTCCCCTTGCCTCTGCCAGAGCAGGAGGGACCCCTGTTCCTCATCCCTTCCCCAGCCCTACGTGAGAGGGGGAGTCCTGAGATGAGAAAGGTGAAAGGGAGCTTCTCTGCTTTCAGGGATGTTTCCCTCATCTTAACAAAGGTGGCTGAGGAGAGAGCATCCCTCGCTGACCCAAATTCATCCCAGTGGTGACCAGGCGGCCAAGCCAAGGTGCAGTGGGAGGTCTGGGCAGCCCAGGGGCGTCCCTGCAAAGTGAGCAGCGGCCACATCCATGCAGCAACTGCCAAGGGGCCACCTGCCCTTCCCTGAGCTGCTGCCTGAAAAACAAGAGCCCGACCTTCATGTCTTGGTCCTGCAGCTTCTAATTATGCCCTGCACAAGGCCTTAGATGTGAAGTCTGCTGCAGAAGCAGGACGGTGACGACGATGAAAGGGAGCAACATCAAAAGTGTCAGGAAGAGGAGAAGGCAACGCCATATCAGTGTTGAAGCTACATGCATATTCCAATTTGCTATGTGACTGTGTTACTAATTTGGAAGGGGGAAAAAATCAGAATATACGCAGAATAGCAGCCCATAAGGTGCCTCAGGAATACGGAGCTGAAGAAGAGTTTCTTAGCAGGGGAGTCTCGTGCTACTGAATCTAGTCTCAACACACAAATAAAGTATAATTAGGGCTCATTAGGAATGGAGGTAGGGCTGTGGGATCGGTGCTCTGTCTGCAGCCACCCCAGTAGGCACGAAGATGGACGAAATAAAGCCACAGCACTTAGGCTTCGGTGAGGAATGAGGAGGAATGGGTACGCACCATCCTTACGCGTCCTGCTCTGAGAGGACGGACTGTATGTTTTTCAGTCTGCTGTTGAAATAGTTTTTAATTGATTTGGAGAGGAAAGAAAAAAAAGAAGGTTACAAAAATTCTATTAATAAAATTTAGTAGATTAATAAGTCTTAGTATTACATATAAAAATTTGGCATTAAATATTTAAAAATTCCATTAATAAAATACTAGATTAATAAAGCCTAATATTAAATATAAAAAATTAATTGAGTGCAGTTCATCAACTTTGTAACATGAAAACTACAGCAAGAGATCTACCAGCCCTTTCTTGTATAAAGGTACATGACAATGGCTACGTGATGGAGGTGCAAGAAGAGAGAGAGCTGTCACCAGCAACGGGCTGTTAGGGGATGAGCAGGCACCTGGCCTGATCCAGCATCACTGAACCCTCGTCAGATTTGACTCGGTCTCTGCAAACCAGCTAAAATAAGTCATGACACGCTGCAAGTGGGGAGCCTGGAAAGCAGCGTAGTGGGAATAAGGGTGTTTCCTCATTCGCCGTTTTGGGGGCCTAGAGGAATCTGCGTATCCTGATACTTTTGAACAGATCTCCCACAGTGTGCAGTGTTAATAGCGATGAATTTTGTCCCTGACTAGCAAACACGTGGTCAAACCTCAGGTATCAAGGGGGACGGATCCTTTGCCGACATCAACCGTCCAGGTGCTGCCACTTGCAGCATGCAGTGATTGTGGGGGGTTGCAGCACGCCACACGATTACTTGTGGTTAGGCTTAGACTGAAGTAAAATATTTGATTTAGATTTAGGGGAGGTGGTGTTACCTAAAATTACTTATCAAAAAGGAGACAAATAATTTCAAGCCTCCTTTGTTACATCTAGAGCATTTTTGCATCAGAGGTGTTCCTGCTTTCTTCTTCCAGGATGACGGAAACTCCCATCATTGGTGATGTTTTCAAAGGTTCTTGCCCAGAGTTAGGAAGAGCAAAAAAACCAACCAAACAAAAAAACACATTTTACCTCTGCTCTAACAGCATTTATAGCAAATGGTAAAACTGTGTTTAAATTAGGATAAAGTATTAAAGTTAATATTAATTAACTTTTGTGCTTCATTATCATTAGAAATTAGTTTGTTCTTGGGTAAACAGTTTATAGCGAGTTATAAATATTTTCCATTGACCTATTAACTGGCCCAGTAAATTATGAAGTTATTGACTGCTGCAGTAAAATTTACAAACAGCTATTAAACCCTTTAACATACTAGATATGTCTAAGTCTCTATAACATGGAAAATGATTTTTTTAAGATTATCTTCTACTGATATTAAATTCCCCCAAGATTTTAATATATTGTCAAAGTTTATGGGTCATAAAATAAACCTAGAGCTTACAAAAAATTTACACAAGGATATTATTTAAGAAAAAGGACATGTAAGTTTTAGTACAGCAAGAATGATGATATAAGCCACTGAAACGTATAAAAGTACATACCAAATACTATGTTAAAATAACATTAAATGTCTTGTATAAATCCGCAAGTCAAGGTTTAAGGTTTTTTACAGTGCCTGAATCTCTTATTATTGTGTCTAGATAATGGCAGCCTCACAGTGCAGCACTTAGAGACGCTCACTTTTGATAGATGTAAAAGCATGAAATAACGATAGACCAAGAACTCCTAATTTTGAATTCTCTGATAATGTAAGGTTAGGGCTCATACGTCATGGGCCTGATTCGCCAATGTACTACTCCATCTTGAGCCTGATGGAAATCATTTAAAATCAATAAAAATGGGTCAGCTGGCTGGTGTAAATTGGCTGCCTTCATTACCGTCCATGGATGGGTGCCAGTTTACACCAGCTGAGAAATTGGCCGGGTGCAGTTATATCTGTGTAAAGCTGTCAGAAATCAGTGATTCATCAGGAGCTGCACATTTATGAGAGCTTTTCTCCGTTTCCTTTATATATATATATACGTATTTAAAAGTTGGGTGGTTCGACACTGCCCTTGAAAGAAGAGTGATGTCTCATAACCTAGTCCACATTCAATAGAAGCAACACATTTCTCTTACTGTAGGCACTTGATGGAAAACTCGCTGAGTGTCCATGGTGCTGCAAGATGGGGGGAAATTGAAATGCTAGAGCTGAAGCATCCTCCAGGTTCAGCTGAAGGGACCATGCTTGGGCTGCACCAGGAGGGTGCCCTTCCCATGCAGGAGGTCATCGCATGTGCCCAGAAGCAGCAAACAGATAAGAGTGCATGCTGAAAGCCAGGAGAGCAGCATGAACTGCTCGGGAAGCATGATATTAGCTCTTTTCTTGGAGTAAGAATGCTTCGTACTGCACGTATCTAGCGAGGTGTAGCTGCGGAGAGCGAGATTCCAGCCATAGTGCTGTCTGTGGTGGGGGACAGAGCCCTGGAGCCATGAAGCCCTCTTGCCCCCCACAGCTCTCCTGTTTAGCACTCTCATCTTCATACAATTTGCTGAAGCTAATGAGGTTCTCCATAACTGTAGACCCACAGTTGAAGAACTCCTGAAGGGGGGGGGGGGGCAGGAAGGGGGAGTTATTTCAGGTTACACTTACCTCTTTCAGAGTAAGTATCCTAAAAAGAGAGGCAATAGTGGAGAAGTGCAGTAGTCGTAAGTACAGTCAAGAGCATGGCCAGATATGAAATAGCTCAGAGAAGCCACGACTGTGTTTCCCCTTTGATGTCAGCTCACCCATGTATTTTGAGTGTCCCACCTTTGAAAGAAAGTGTCTCAGATCCTGCAGTGGGACAAAGCACTTGCTCCAGTTTATCTGAGGTCCTTCAGGACCATCACCTAACACTACAAGTAGCAAAGTCAACCGGTTGTGGTTTGGGTTTTTTTGTTTTGTTTTGGTTTTGTGTGATATTTGTAAGCTGAGGCTGTGCCTGGTGGGCTTTCCACCCTGAAGCCAGGCTAGTCATGGGTCTTCTCTTGGAGGTTCAGGGCTACCCAGGTCCCAGGAGCTTGGCAGGGCTGGAAGCAGCGCTGGCTCGCCTTGTGCGAGCATGCAATATAACTGGCATGACTTGTGGTTTCCTATCTCAGCTTTGAAATATAGTAAACTCACAAAAGCTACTGTAGAGTTCAGAACAAACACAGGGGGTATGTTTAGTTATTTGTTTTTGTAGTAAAATAAAATATTTATTATACACAGACACCTACTGTGAACAGAGGGTAAGGCCACTGTGTTTTATCTCTAGGGTGTCATGTTTGACTTCCATTAGGGATGTATTATAGACCTGTGGGTTTTCATGAATTCAGAAAGTCCACTTTGAACACTGATTTCAAAGCCTACAGGGGGTGTGAGGAATGTAAGAACACGGCTTCGTAGGAAGGAACCTGTTGCATCTAACAAACACCTTGCGTTTGATAAGTCAGAGTTGAGGTATGCTATAAAGGCGTTGCTCTTTTTAATTTTTTTTTCCTTAACATGATTTTAAAGGAAGAATTTCTACTGTTTGCTTTGCAACTTTAGTCCATCTGAAAGCTCAAGGTGAAGACAATGAATGAGCTCCTGAAAAATGCACCATTACATCAGCATACTTTTTACATTTTACTCTCATTCCTTCCCAATGAATCATATGGGAGGAGAAAACGACTTCAATGATCAGGTGGATACCAATATATCTCCATAAGTGCCTCTGAGATTAATGATGCTGTCCAAAACTCTAAGTAACACTTCAGGGAGATGCAGAGAGGGGCTGTCAGTGGCATGTGGTGCTGCAGGTGCGGGGGCTGCCAGAGTCGTGCCTCCCGCATCACCCCCATGGTGGGCAGTGAAGGGTCGGCCATGAGAAACTGCTCATGGAGCTCAGCACTGTGCAGACCACGGCTCCTGAGCAGCCTTTGGGCTGTGCAGATCCGTGCTTGCAGGAGGTGGGAGCAGACCTGTGATGTGGGGATATCATCTCATGCAGTAGAGGGGTTGGAGACAGCAATGAGAAGGTGGAGACAATGCTAAAGAACTCTGCTATGAAAGCATGAAACCTTCAGATGTGGTTTTTCTTCACCAGGACCCTTTTCCATTCTGTCCACAACCCGGCCTGTGGCTGGACGGTCAGGAAGGGATATGTTTCCTTCTCTTCAGACCCATGTATCTCACCTTGAACCACTCAATACTGCAGGTAGCAGCATATGAAATACAAACACCTCAAGCAGAGAGATTGGTAACCCACTCTGCAGTTGGGTGTCACCAAAGATATTTGGTTTTTTTCTTATGGTCACCAAATTAAAAAAAAATATTCTGAAGACCTGACTTTGTGAAACCAGTGTAGGAATCACGCAGCGTTGTTAGAGGCGTTTTGATTTACCTCCTCTGGACAATGAGAAAAGGAATATTTTGGATGATCATTCACTTCTTTATCTATGTTCTTCATTCTATTTATTGCTGGCTGAGGAGGGAATGCACATCAATTTATTTCCATAATGGTTTCATGGAGAGGTCAAAACCCATTAAATCCAGGTAAGTGCAGGAGTCGGTGGGCTTCTTACCGGTACTGAAAAAGATGTGGCTCTGATGACTTTTTTCATTATAGCAAGGTCAATGCAAGAAGTTAATAGAGCCTGTTAGGCTGATCTGTGATTGGGAAAAGTGTGATAATAGAAAGTACGTCTAGAAACAGCCACACAAGCTGCTACTAACAAGTCTTCTGCTACTAACTGTAGCTTCACTGAATGTGTCTGTCTTTCAGTGTCTACCTCACTGCTACTGTTCTGACATGGGGTAACATTTCAAAAGAACCTGACTGTCGTTTTTCAGTAGATAACAGTGTCTACGTGCTCAATCCTGTCCAGCACAATTTTCAAAATATTCTTGAAGCCAACCTGCCAGAGTAGACTCTTCCATAACAGCTCTTTGGTACAGTAAACAATGGACAAAATGATTTATTTGTATCCAAATAAAATTTCACTGGGAATGAGAGGGCAGTTGAACTAGACAGCATATAAGTAGTCACTCTTTTATTTTGTTTCGTTCTGTTTTGTTTTTCCTGGGGATTTCACATCAAGGGTGCAAGCTGCCTTACTACAGTCAGTAGTAAAATTTCTGTTGGCTTTGTGGAAACCAAGGTTCCCCTCATTCCTGCAAATGGCATCCCATATAGTTTTCAGTAGGGTAACCTCCCCTTTGGAAATCACTTCGGGTCCTACTACTCACTAATGGGGTTCTCACTCTACATCCAAGGTTGTTTGGAGACTACGGGGCTCTTCCCAGGTCCTCCACACACTAATAACACCTTGTGAGAGAGGTTAGCAGCAATAGTCATGGACAGTAAGTCCCGACTTGGTTATGTGCTTCCCATTCCACTTGAATTCAACCATTAAATCTGAACTTCCAGTTCAAATTAAATATGTCATGACCAATGTCAGATATATGGACAACTTCAGAGTGGAATAACCCAAGGCAATCTGCTCTGATCGTATCATGCCTTAAGTCTCAGACTAAATCCAGGGGGAATTTAATAAAATAGCTCAGTCAAGCATTGATCTTTTCCTGATGTTTTTTATTTTTCCTTTCCAATAGTCTATTTACACACTTTGCCCCCACTTCCCCCTTGCAAAACAACACTGTATCATACAGGAATAACCCAAAATATTTCAGTACTGCAGCTATTGTACCTTTGCTATTGACCTTCTCCCTTCCAATCTTTCAACTGATGTCAGTGTTCTAGTTTGACAGTATTGAATCATTTTGTCTCTCTCCCTCTCTGCCAGTACACTGCTTTCTTGTTATATTTGTTACATAAAGTGTGTAAAGTATTGTAAAACAGGATAACAGCGCGGCACATTTTGTCTCTCTCCCTCTCTGCCAGTACACTGCTTTCTTGTTATATTTGTTACATAAAGTGTGTAAAGTATTGTAAAACAGGATAACAGCGCGGCAGGAAAACATTGTGGTCCAGAGCATTTGTAAGCAGAGCCTGGAGGTCCTGTTAGAGGATCTGTTTCACAGATGTTCAGAGAATGGGACATGAGCATGTAAGAGACTTGTAACCAGCCCTGCCTAGAAAGAATAATTTTTAGACACCCTTTAGGACATGATATGATATCTAGTAGGATATAACATACTACCCAGTAGATTATAGTTTCTACCAGACTTAAAAACCATTCATTTTAATTTTACCCAAAACCCATTCATTTTAATTCTACCCACCAAGCTATAACGTTTAATATATTACTCAATATTGCAATCAACATTATTAGATGGGGCAATAATTGCAATCAACTGCATTATCAGAATAGCTGGGGAGTATTACCATTGCTGCTGTCCTCCTCATTGTCCTCCTCGCTGCTTCTTTCTCCGTTATTTTGCCTTGAAAAAGGAGTTTCTGTAAAAAGCTAGAGAAGGACACCAAAGCGTTGTCACTTCTGGACTAACTGGGCTTTCCCAGTGAGAACAGGGTGGTTGTTAAGCAGAAGCACAGACCCGGTTTTGGGGCCGCAGGGCAGTTGACTGCCTGCAAAGGTCTTTACTGGAAAACCACTGCAGAGATAGTGGAAAAAGCACGTGCTACTGAGTTGATGGTTGGTGAGCTTAACGTTTACATAAAGTCCAGAAAAGAGAGCTTTGCATTATATGACTTTGCTTAAAAATGAGTCCTTGGGTAAGATCCCTCTCTGATTTGAAACCCTTCCAGGATTTGGAAGAGTTTCAAATAAAATGAAAAGAAAAACAAAGCTCGGACTCCTGAGATCGCTCACTACATACTGAAGAGTGAGTGTGAGGGTATGTTTTGTCTCTAAAGAAAATATCAGAGCCTATAGCAGTCAAGACAGTTTATAAGCATGAACATAACTTTGAATAGCCCTAGTTCCAGTTTACCATGACCTGTACAGCTCGACTCTGAGTAAAAGGTAAAAAAATATTCCCTTAATACCAGCTATACATTAGAAAAGATACTTAAACTCAGCAGATTTGAAATGTCTTGTTTCTCATGATGATGCTGATCGACCTTTTTATTTCTTTCTATTTTATTAATTATAAAAAAGAAGTTTTCACAGGAATGCATCTCTCCTCTCCCTAAAGATGCGATGCATGCACACATCAGGAAACACAAGCAGATAGACTATAAGGAGCCTTTCATTCAACGCTTGAAAGCTTTCCTTTGTTTCCTTTCTCTTTAAGTTTTAACTCTTGCCTGTTTCTTCCTTTGCTGTGAAGTGGTTAATGCACTATCTGATTTTTTTTTTTTTTCGCAAAGGCAAAATGTGGCTGCTCTTTCTCTGCTCACTGGCTCTTTCACATAGCTCTCCTCACCAGCTGAAAATGGGCTTTCTTAATCAGCCAGCACAAGCTTCCCTTTGTCCTGCCTGTGCTATCAGGTATGGTCACTGGTGCTTGGAATTGGGACCAGCGGAAGGGAAGGATCGTTTTGGAGTAGGGCTGGATTGTATTGTGTGCCACTGGCTGTGCCCTGGCTGCTTGTCCTGTCCTGTTCTACCTCAGCTGTTGTCAGACCTCAGCCATGTGTTTTCTTTCCCCTGCACTCATCCTGTTGAGCAGGATCTGTAGATACCTTTCTTGCCTCTACTGGACCATTTTGATTGTTACTTTGCTGTATTTTTAATGCAGTAGATTAATTTAAAATTTCAAAACCTGAAGACTAATTGAAGTTGACCATTTTAGTGTCTTCATCCGCTCTTCTCGCCAAATACCAACTTTGAATCCTCAGGTTCATCTCCTAAACTTATGGGTTGACCTGTCAGGGACCTGTTAACAGACACATGCTGTGGACCAGAGTTCCCCTTGTTCCACAGGGATGGAGTGCCATGAGCCCCCATGCCAGTAAAGCCACTCCCAAGGCTGATGTACTGCAGTGACATTGCTGTGACCCAAGGCAGGATCACGCCAAAGCTTCTCAGCCATTGACCGTGTGCATTTGCACAAGAATCATGTTATAAAAGTGAAAGCTGGTACTACTACAAGCCATAGCAAGGTCAGGAAAGTCCCTATGAAGAAAGGATTTGGTGGGAGTTCTGTGTATGTGGGAGCTCTGTCTAATGGCCCCCTTGACTCTTTGTGGGATTTTCATGCTTCTCCAAAACACGGTCCTTCAAGACCCCTTGGAAGGAGTGGGCGGAAGCTCACCCCTGGCAGAAGGGTCCATGCCGGGGTTATTTTACTGACCACAGATGTTAGATAAAGAGCTTCTAAAGCCAATTACACCATGAAGAAACAGAGACATCCCCACTCTCTGCTGGCTCTGAACAAGTATACTGAAATTGGGAATATTTCTGCAGTGGTACAATGTTCCCACACACATGTGTGTGCATGCAGGTAGGACTGTGAAATGTTTTACTATTACTGTGTGTGTTTAAAATGCTGGGGAGATGGTGAAGTCCTCCAGAATTATCTGTTCTACCAATGCAGACTGTTGGGCATCTCTCTGAGATTGCTCATGTCCTGCACCAGTAAAAGCAGCAAAGACACGATGTTTAGCAGCCTCTGCAGAAGGACTGAGAATTAACTAAATACAGGGTGGAAGGAACTTAGTAATTTCTGTGTTTAAAAGCACTGGAGACTCTGAAATACATCAGGTTGCATTAGCTGAGGATGTGGCTCATCAGTGGGTGAACCAGGAGAAGGAAAGGACAGGCATTGTCTAACACTTTGAGAAAAGTGTCCCGTTGCTGAGGACTCCAGTACAAGTTGCTAAAACACCAGAGTGTCAAAGATATTTTGTGCTTTTTCAGGGTCTGAACTTAATGGACTTCCCTGGCCAAGCTGTGTAGCGCAGAAACCAGTACGGCACTTCCCACCTTCGCTCCCCACACTTGTCTGGAACTGTTCATGTCATAAATCATTCACAACTTTACTAAGGTGATTCTTACACAGCCAGTCTCTAACACAATCTCAAGGAGTGGAAAAAAAAAATACATAAATCCCATTTTTCCTGAACCAGCTTTTCTGTCTCAGTAAGCAAATAGTGACATCCAAGCCCATGTGAGAGGCAGTTACAAATGCCAGAAGTATATTTAGTTTCAATGTACATGCCTGTCCTGGGTTCAGTGCCAGAGAGTCCGAAGTTTCTTGTTCTCTCCCCAACATATCGCTTTGTTTGGTTTTTGTTCACCAGCTTCCCTCCTTCTCCTTTCCGGTCTCCGTTTTCCCGCATCCCTGTGCATCTTCTCCTGCCCTGCTCCTGGCTGGCGGATTTGGGCTGCCTTCCAGCATCCTCCCACGGGCACTGCCAAGGCCTTACAACGGGTGAACTATCTTTAGAGCAGCAATTGCCATGTCTATCACTTTTGCTGTTCGTACTCAATGGCAGCATGGCAGAACTGTGCACGATGCCGTGTTTGCTAGGAGTCCTCCTCAAGATGATCTGCTGGGCTCTGCTGAGTATACTGTGAATCTCCCCACACATTCAATGCCTGTCTGTTTGTCTGTCTGTCTGTCTATCTATCTATCTATCAGTAGATAGTTTACTGCCTTCCAAAGATGCTTCTTGTTATTTTTGTCATATATATATACATACACACGTGTAAGTATGTATGTATAATGCGGTTAAAAAATCTCTCTTGTTTCCAAATAGTACTTTCCTGCAACAATGAATTTAAAAATCCAAGAAATTTAGGACTTCTTCTGGTTTTCAGACAACTTTGCTCCATTTCACATGTACTATAGGCTGGATGCAGTTGGAAGGAGTCCTAACGTTAACTTCAACAACCTTTGGATCAAGTGAGGTGGTAGTGCACTCGGTGATTAGATGTAATGCTGGGTGATGGGCTGGCCTTGTTTGCAAACTGATTTTCAAATATGGTTTAAACATATTGAAATGTGTTGTTCAGTTTCAAGTAGAAAAGTACTTTGTGTACTAACAGTGATAAATTATTTAAGAAACTAGGCTAAGGATGGCAAGTGGGAAATATGTTACAGAGAAATGAAGGAGAAACAGGGTGTATTGGAAAACCTTCCCAAAAGGAGCCCAGCAAGAACTTGCCAAATTTGGTATTTAAAGAAAAAGCTGTCTTGAGCTCAGTTCAGAAAAAGGTCTTAGTGTCATATGTTTTCAACTTTTTTGCATTAAATGAACTGAAATTCAGCCAAATCGGATTCCTCAAATTGGAGGGGGGGGAAGGTTCCCTACCAAGCCCAAGAGAAGGAGGCCAAGTTTCATCCCATCAGGAATGCTTTTGCCAAAGTCATAAAAACTGAAGTGAAAGTAATGCCTCTGTATCTGGCATTTGTAAAGCAGCTTCATCCCCAAAGTTCCTAAAGCACATTATATATAACAGGCTGGATTCCCCAGTCCTTAGTCATGTCTTGCTCATACACATTCTCATTAAGTATGCAGAATTTGAGAGCTCAGGCCTGAAGGTCCTGTGCAGGAGCACACTTTGGATCCCTTTCCACACCTCTCCTGTTGGGAACTCAAAAGCAGTAACTTGGACCTTGGCTTCACTGGAGATTCAGTCTATAATGACTACAAATACCAACCATCAAAACCCAGCTGGAGAGGTGAGCCAGCTTTGGTCCAAAACTGGGCTATGCGGTTCAATAACATTTGCTCTGCCATAGGGTCATGGAGACCAAAACCAGGGTTCGCCACCAGCTCCACTGGGTCTTGGTGCCGGCTGGCTGATGCCCTGCTAATGCAAGTGAGCTCCTCCATCCCCTGTGGACACCGCTTGGGCTTAGTCCCGAGCTATCAAAATATTTGTAGTGCACATCTTCTGCATTTTTACCTGAACTAAAAGCTTAAAGCTTTCACTACTACATTACTTTCCCCGAGACTTCCCTTGGCTTTCAAATGATTCGGTTTTTCTGCATATAGATATTTCCCATAGATGGCACTGGAATTTCATATTTTCTTTGTTATGTTTTTGCCTAGATTTTCCTTATTTTGGGGGCAGGGCTTGTTTCACTATATTTAATGAGTAGGTTTTGGCTCTTAGTTGTTTTGAGTTGTTTGTTTGTTTCTCCCCCATGAATCTTGCAGAGTTCTGAATGGGGGGGGAAAAAAAGTAGCAGTTTTTTACTCCTGTTCTCTCCTAGATTTGCTTACAATGAGCATACTTGGTTCAAGAAAGTGCTCAAGAAATGAGTAGAGGAAAGGAACATTTTACAGATGACTGTATCCATGTGAAATTTAGAGGGCAGATGGGCACGGCATCCATGGTGCCTGATCTCACCCCCTTCCTCCTGCTCACTCATCACTATTGATGAGTATTGCCCGGGACAGAGGGCAAGCCGATTCCCTGTATCCACATTAAACCGAGAATACCCTCTTAAGTAACAAGATTTTAATTACCCAAGTCACAATTTCATATTAAACTCTAATCTGATACATTACCAGCCTAAATTAATGTCAAAAGGTGTCTGTGTAGAGACTTTCATTCGTTTAATGATGGTTAGTTTGGAGCCTAAACAGATTATTTACAAAAATCTCCAGGCCACGGTAGAAATGGCATTTCCAATGCTAACAGACTTCTGATTTCCAATTAGTCCCCCACTCGCTGCAAGAGCAGTGTTGCTTTGATCAGTAGCCGATTTACTGAACAAAAGGGTGTTGAGAAGATGTATCCTTGAAGTGGTTTTGTGACATGCCAACATGGATATATGTGTAGAGTCGTTTAATCGTACTGTAGCTGGGGTGGAATGTGTCAACCCTATGTTGGCTTTATACCTTCATTCCCTCCTAAAGAAAACTCCTGAAGAAGAAGAAAATTATCTCATTGTCCAACCCAGAAGATGTAAGCACTCTTCTCTCTTCTTGAAGCTGTTTTCTTCAAAAATCCACTCCAGGAATTCTTATGATTAAAACCACCGACTCACATTTTTTAATCTTTATTATTGTTTCTTCTTTGTCTGTGTTTAGATTCCTCACTCATGCTATGGAAACCAAGTCAAGCACTCTGAATGTTATTTTATTAACTAAAATGCATCTTTCTATAGTATAAACCCCCCAAGTCTCTTAGCACCTTGTAACCACAGGTCCACACAGAACCAACTCCACAGTCCCAAGAAAGGGTTAACGCTTGCTGGCAGTTTGGCCATATTAGAACAATTACAGTGATTCATTGTCTATGTCTAATGGCATAATCTGATTGTAAAGACAGCAGAGTGGGCGTTGGAAAATATACAGCAGCCCACTATAGTCAGTGTGAGGCATAACAGGAAATGATTGTGGGTGTTAACCATGTCACAAGCGGTTGGATTAAATGCTGACTCCACAGTCGAAAAGCCAAATAAAGATATGGGAAAGCGACCGTATGTGTTTCAGTAGCAATCAGGAGACTATCGGATATTGATTTTAGCAACAGAAAGGAAAGTCGCAGTGAAAACCCTACCGCAGGTGATTCTACTTAAAACTGTATTTACTATCTCTCTAATGTGTTAGCCAATAAGTAAAACTGCTCCAAATAATTTGCTGTGATTCGTTCAGAAAGCAAGGTATTTTATATTGAAATAAATAGGAAATATAACTCCTGATTATGATATTGTCATTAAGGTACTTATTTTCAATTAAGAATTTTTATTAGCTCTCATCAAGTTGAGTAATGAAAGTGCCATAAAATATACTTCCTTTCCCACCCAGCCCGCTCCCTCCTGGCCATTCTGTGAAGGCCTCACCTTTCTGCAAATGTGAGAGAGAAGAGAAGAGAAGAGAAGAGAAGAGAAGAGAAGAGGAATAAAATTAAAAGTAAGGTGGAGGAAGAGAAACTGGGAGGAAAAAATACAATTTATTGTGTTTTTTTAACTTGTTTTCCTGCTGCCCTGTCAATCAGTTGGGTTTCAGCCACAGAGGTGAAGCTGCCATGCCCACAGGGCCAGGCCCTGGGCAAGCCCCTGATGGGCACTTGTGGCTTCTCCTTTCTGTTCCCTCGGGGAGAGCCGGTGCCCCAACTGCTCCAAATAATTTGCTGTGATTCGTTCAGAAAGCAAGGTATTTTATATTGAAATAAATAGGAAATATAACTCCTGATTATGATATTGTCATTAAGGTACTTATTTTCAATTAAGAATTTTTATTAGCTCTCATCAAGTTGAGTAATGAAAGTGCCATAAAATATACTTCCTTTCCCACCCAGCCCGCTCCCTCCTGGCCATTCTGTGAAGGCCTCACCTTTCTGCAAATGTGAGAGAGAAGAGAAGAGAAGAGAAGAGAAGAGAAGAGAAGAGAAGAGAAGAGAAGAGAAGAGAGAGAAGAGAAGAGAAGAGAAGAGGAATAAAATTAAAAGTAAGGTGGAGGAAGAGAAACTGGGAGGAAAAAATACAATTTATTGTGTTTTTTTAACTTGTTTTCCTGCTGCCCTGTCAATCAGTTGGGTTTCAGCCACAGAGGTGAAGCTGCCATGCCCACAGGGCCAGGCCCTGGGCAAGCCCCTGATGGGCACTTGTGGCTTCTCCTTTCTGTTCCCTAGGGAAGAGCTGGTCCCACAAGTGCATTTTGCAGAGGTCCCCTTAGCCAGGCCCTGGACCACCATGGATGATGCATCAGGGCTGGGGCTCCATTTCAGACACCCTCCAGAGGCAGCCGTCCCACTCCCCAAGGAGAAAAGTGTCCAGTTTTTAGACTGGCCATTCTAATAATTTAGTAAAAATGGACACACTCATTAATTTAATTTTTTTAAAAGTTTTGGCCTCTTGGAGGAGCTAATGCAAAGCAAACACTTTTTTTCCTACTTTTTTCTTTTTTTGGCAAAGGCTTTAAAATCTCAATAAACCCATTTTGATTGTAAATATATTTTCAGCTACATTTTATCAAATAATCTTACCAAAAAAATCTAGTTTATGAAGTTATGATGATTTAAATTGTTCTTTCCCTCTCTCTTTTTCTCTCCTTTTCCACACATATTCTCTGGAGGATCTAAAATAAGCCTCTAGCTATACAAGTCGGTGCTCCAGGTTTATCCCAGAGACTAAGCAGTATTTCACAAAATACCTTTATTATTTTCTGGGGTTCCTCTGCATTGTGTGAAACCTCCAAGGTTATTTGAGATCAGACATGTAAGGAAAATGGACACATTTGAGGCAGGGCTTGGGAGGAGGAATTTTTCAGCAGCTGTGCTGTATAATTTAAAACTGTGAATTTATATTTTTCTGGTGCTTGCATCACAGATTCAGTGATTTTGTTTGCTTCTCACTGATCTGAAAGTTATCAACAATGAACTGATGAGGGTGTAGTAGCCAGAGTTGTGTGAAATTCTGTGTCTTGTCTCTTAACGAACAATTTCAGCCTCAACAACTTGAGGTTTTTATATTCCATACGTAAAGGTTTGATCCTGTACCATTGACGTCAATGAAAGGGAAATCACTGAGTTCAGCTGGAGGAGAGTAAGACCGTAAAGATGGTTGATCTAACCAGGTTTTTGTGCCATAGTATCTTAGAATTGATAGATTATTCTTTTTTTCTTCTCGTGATGAAATTTGAATATACACCTCTTAGGTAAGCAATTAGATAATGCAACATGAAAGGTTTGTAGCAATGAGGTAAAGAAAAAAAGACCCAAAGGTGGGCAGGCTGGGCTGATGGATACCCACAAGTCCCTGCATCCTTAAAACGATATTTCACCACTGTCCAAACGCAGCTTCCCATGGAGGTCAGCTCTATTAAAAAAAACAAACAAAAAAACAGACGAACCCAGGCACACAAGTTAAAACCTAACCAAAATAGCCTTATTGCTTACAAACACAATCGGTATTTATTTCCTGAGCCTCTATCTGTGTCCAGACCGAATATCCATGTGCAAAATATGGCATGGCCGAGGATATGACGTAAGACACGGCCTCGGCTCGCAGAGACGCGAAGCAGGAGCCTCCCCGGTTGATGAAACCCCTCCTGTAGATTTGCAAAATTACTTGTGGCTGTGGAACCATGCTCATCCCCAGGAGGAGCGGTGGGGGCCACCCATGCTGTCCCGCTCACGGGACGTGACACAGCCCCGCAAACACCTCCTTGAAGAACTAACACACTTTTATTGCAGGAAGAATAAAACAGGATTTCACAGTCACTTGTCTTTGCAGTAACCAGCTTCTCACTTCCCCCAGCACTCCCGGGGGTTCATGGTTACTTCAGGTGCGCTCCTCTGTTTATGGCCTTGCAGCAGTATCAGTTTTCCCCAAATCCCCTAATTCTAGCTGCTGGGGTGGGATTACCCAGCGTATGGTAACTGTGGACGGCCTTGTGATTAGGCTAATTAGCTCATTAGTGTTTTGCCCCCTTCTCTGTGCCACACGTTGGGGCCGCAGGAGCAGGTTGGGCGTGTGGGGCTGGGCAGAGGCTGCCCTGCACTAGCACGAGGAGACAAGTTGCAGTACCACAAGGGGTGATGAGTTAAACTAAAAGTGGGAGATTCAGACCAGATGTAAGGAAGACATTTTTGACACTGAGGGTGGTGAGACCCTGG
>NW_010416338.1:0-226 GCF_000710305.1 Buceros rhinoceros silvestris | reverse complement strand
TTGGGGCGGTCCCTCCCCTTCCCGTGTCTGCCCCCCCAAGCTGTTGGAGTGGGGAGGGGGATGCGCCGCCATCTGGAGCGGTTCCAGGGACAGATGAACTCTGTCCCTGCCGCTGGCTGTGGGGACGGGTGGCACTCGGGTCCCTGCGGCCCAGGTCCTCTCCCTGCCCCGTGCTCCCCGAATTATTCCCGACTGGGATTAAAAGGTTTTATTTTTGGGGTGGGGA
>NW_010416337.1:762-4138 GCF_000710305.1 Buceros rhinoceros silvestris | reverse complement strand
GACGCCGGCCGGGCTCCCCTGCAGTGGCGCCGCCTCCCCGTTAGGTGCTGCTGCCGGGAGAGAGATGCAGCCACGGATCCGTCCGTGCCGTTCCGCGGTGCCGTGAGACTGAGCTCGACTTGTACCGCCCGCGCTGCGGGTGCCGGTCCTCCCCGCCCGGGTTTGGCCGGGATCAGGGTCGGTGCACCGTTACCCGTATTAATCCCTCCAACTGCCCGCAGCCGGCTGTGGCAGGAGAGGGGTGTGTACACACGTGTCAAAATAGCACCACGCTGATGGTGCTCAATGGTTGGGTGTGTTCGGGGATAATAATACACATCTGTACAAAACAGCATTCCACGGCTTGTGCATAGAAAAATACCTGTGGGATGAGTGTGGGTGTGCTGAGCCAAACGGCTGAATTACAGTGTTGAACTTGTTGGTGTTAAAGGGTCCAGAGAGCAAAGGTTCACTTTGAGGTGAATTCACTGCCCTCTATTCTTATCTTCATGCTTTCTGAATAAAAAGCACCTCTGCATTTACTGCTGAAAACTGAAGTGGGTGAGTCCCCCACCTGGCATGCGGTCAACACAGGGCACTCTTCCAAGCAGACCTCCTTGACCAGAACTACGGGGTGAGAAGTAAGGATATACCTACCATATGACAGAGTCCATTAGCTGTCCCACTGCAGCCATCCTCAGTTGGTTTATTTGCCTGTTGGGGGACCGCTGCCACAGTACAAGAGCTATAGAAGCTGTAGTCAGGTATGGAAAATCAGAGAGCAGCATCTAGTTGTCAGCTTCACATTACTAAGCCTCTCTGTTTGGAAATGAGATGAGAGTGGTGAGCCTTCTTCTACTACATGATCAGCTTGGCTTTAGTAGAGTCAAGGAATTGGCAGTGCTTTTCCCCTTAAACATAACTACCTAGAGATCAGCAAAACAGCAAGCAGTGGAATAGCTCATTATAGAATCACAGCATCGTTTGGGTTGGAAAAGATCTGTAAGATCCTCAAGTCCAACCGTTAACCAAACTCTGCCCACCACTAAACCATGTCCCTAAATGCCACATCTATACGTATTTTAAATACCTCCAGGGGTGGTGACTCCACCAGTTCCCTGGGCAGCCTGTTCCAATGCTTCACAACCCTTTCAGTGAAGAAATTTTTCCTAATATTCAATCTAAACCTCCCCTGGCACAACTTGAGACCATTTCCTCTTTTCCTATTGCTTGTTACTTGGGAGAAGAGACTGACACCCACCTCACTACAACCTCCACAATGCTAAGTTTTCTCCTTTCTCCGTGGAATAGCAAAAGATTGGATCTCTGATGGTCCTTGTGTTTATAACTCTGATGGTCCTATTACAGCCTAAGATCACCCTGGGAAATGCTGAGACTAGGAGGAATACACAGAAGTATCGGCTTAAGGAGAGATCTTCCATCAGTGTCTTTACATGCCTTTTCTGACAGTTAGAGAACTGAGTGGTTCTGTATTTACAATAGCAGCCTTCAGAGGCCATAGCGGCCACAATTACTGCTCAGTTATGTCTCCCATATTAGGCTGCAAGTAGCATGACACCGAGCCTCTGGAAATTCCTTTGTGCTGAAGTTACCGGAATTACATCAGATCTACTTTTTGTGAATTGGATCTGGTTTTGACTCAGAAGGTGGGATTTGTAGGTAAAGGCTGCACAACAGTTAACAATTACCTCACTGAGATGTCCCAGTTAAGACCACAGTCCCACTGAACGGAAGTCTGTATGTACAGTAGCTCTCTCCCCAGCCCCAGACTTGATCACAAACTCAGTGAAGACAGCAAGAATGTTTTTACTGAAGTCAGCATGCTTTGAGCCAGGCTTCACCCTGTAAATATTTACACAATGAATAAGCATATGACCCAGTTCCCAATCTGTCTACTATAACCTAAGATGCTTCTCTGTCAGCTCAGGAGCGTGCTGGTGCAGATGCATTGCAACATGAGTGCTTTACAAGACACAGAAGACTGTGTTTACTCCTGTTAATATTTGGCCCTTTTCCTAAAATTTCCTGGTTTTATCCTCTTTTCAAGATTAATTCCTTTCTTCCTTTTTCTGTTTCTTCTTAACTAATATTGGCCTAGTTTAACAAATTGTCTGTCATCTTTGCTGAAATTATTATAGTACGGCTACTTCAGACTTTTTCACTGTTAACTCTAGCTTTACTTCACAAAACAAAATAGTTGTCCCCATGTGCCTCTCTAAATAATTGTTGGTTCCTCTTATAATTTGCTTATATGTCAACTCCTATTTAAAAATAAAATATAATCATTGACTAACCATTTTAAAGCTGTTCTTGCTAACCTAAATTAATCCCTCTTCCACTTGTCTTTCTGCCTTTCTGCTCCACAACTGCCCCCTAGAGAAATAGCTCTGTAAGGAAAAAATTATACACACATCCAATCACGCAGTACTTTTAACAGTTAGTTTGCTCCAGACTAAACTGGGAAATGCTGGCCCAATGAAATGGACATATTTTAGATGACTTAACTTCTCTGAACAAAGCATTTCTCAGAATCCTTTTTTTTTTCCAGGTAGTATAATTGCTGATACAAATTAGAAAGAAAGTGGCCAGCCACAATGTCTCTAAAATTTGACACGTTAAAGCTGGTCAAAGATCTAATTAGTGCTTCCCTCTGTCAGGGAACATCCACATTTTGAAGGGGAGTTTCATTAAAATACTGAGTGAAAGCCAAATGTTGGGGGGTTTCTTATGAAGATGCTAGGAGGTTTCCTATAGTTTTCTTCTAAGTTAAATGAAGAAATGACATCCTGACTAAAATAGCTGATGGTCAACTGACCTGAGTAGACCTGAATTTGACTTTTCCTTATCCCACCTGGATACCTTAAGCGGTATGTAACTAGCTATGGGAAGAAGTCTGGACATTCATAAAGGTCTTGGTTTTACCACACAGCACAAAGATACTTGAAACTGTAACATTTTTCACAGAACAGGACAACTGTTCCTCTGCTCTGGCAACGCAGGTGGAAAAATAAAGGTTCCATACAAGCAACCTTCTTAGAGACAGAGACATGTACAGCTACATCCTGGAACTGAGTCCATGTGAGTAGATCGATAAGCTTCAGTCAAACTGGAGTTTTGCCCAGTATCAGTGGGGACTCCTAGCAGATCAATCTAAGTGGATAGTTGTAGGACTGGGGGCTATTTTGTATTTAGAAAACAAACTGCATATAACAGAATTAGAAGAGGTAACTCAGTAACAGACAGGGTTTCTGCAAGTATCACAACTAATAAGGCCTGGTTTCCAAAGGATTTGTCTTATTTCTCCTACATCCCCATACCACAATAACACCCACTTTCCTATACAAGGATCTCCACATACCCTGTATCTTCTTTCCCT
>NW_010416337.1:0-663 GCF_000710305.1 Buceros rhinoceros silvestris | reverse complement strand
TCCCTACAACCAGTCCTTCCTTCTTCCCAGCCTCCCCACAAACACACTTCACAGTACCCCCAAAGCTCTCGCATGAGCTGTAACTGGGAAAGAACTGGAAAACAGCCCACACATGCTGTGACTGGTTTGGCATGGGAGTGTGCTGGCTGGCACTAGAAAGCTCAGCGAGCATGTTACCTCGGCCCCTCATGCTACCTCACTGCTGCTCTTTCTAATAAAACTTGGAACACTTCATATCGTTGAGGCTGAGATCCCTTTGTCAAACTGGGCTGAAATGGCCACTGGATTTTAAAGTTACCAGGGAAGAGCAGGTAGCATGTTGCACTTCTTTTAGGAACCTGGCTTATTAAAAATGCAGAATTACATGTGAGGCATCAGTCAGTGTTATTCCTGTATCCAGCAAGCGAGGGGAACCAGCACGGCCTAAATTCCTTCTAGTGTGAGGCTGGTGAGGCCTGAACCTGGCTCAGCCCCACTTCAGCCACCAGGACTCAGCCAGGGCAGGGACCGGGCTGGGCCGTGATCCCCCACTCGCCCTCCTCTCCAAGGACCCCGGTCGGGAGGGGTGCGCTGCAGGGAAGACGTAGCACGGGCCCCTTCGGAGGGCCCAGCCGAGGCGCGGCTGGGGGGCCCTGCGGGGGCATGGTACATGGTACAGCCCCC
>NW_010416336.1:25709-42148 GCF_000710305.1 Buceros rhinoceros silvestris | reverse complement strand
TCCCGACGGCGATTCTGCCTTCTCGCAGTTCGAAGTTGGGAGCTTTCGGCATCGTGGCAAAAGCTGGGAGTGGGGGAACCCGCGGGGAGTCCGTCAGGGAAGCAGAGGGGAGGGAGACCTGCCGTGTCCGCTGCGGTAGCTGACGACGCGGTGTGGCTCACCTGTGGTCCAGGTCCTCCCCGGCCCTCGCTACTGGCGACCTCCCGGTGCTGCCTATGTCCGGGGAACACCGTGTTGCTCCACCGTGCCCGGGGGACAGCAGGAGCCCGCAGAGACCGCGTGTCAGTATTTGGTTTTGACCTCGTGCCTTGGAAAGCTCCAAAGCCCCACACGGAGAAAACATTTTTCTGAAGTTTGTAGAGGGTGAGCTCAGGAGGGAGACAGGGAGGAAGAGCAGGATGAGTAAGGACATCAAGCAGGGGCTGAGAGATGGACAGGGCTCGGTAGCTGGCATGGGCAGTGGTGGCTGCACCAGAAGAGCAGGATGCGATCCTATCTCTGTGTGAAAGGGTGAGACTGACTTAATTCAGTGAATCTATTCTTAATTCTTTTTCATATAATAAAATACACCAAGGATTCTTCCAGTCTTTTCTGAGTGAAGGCGTGCACTGGTGTTATAAATGAGTGTTTGCAGCAGCAGTCCTGTCTAATGTCCACTGGACAGTCAACTTGTAGAAGTGCAACTGTAGTATACACCAGGCTGTACTGATCATAGGCCTTGGCTGATCTCAAAATATGTCGTTACAGGTGGTGTTGGACAGCTTTAATTCTTCTGTACTTAGTGAGACTTTTCTGCATTGTCTTCAAGTAGCGTTTTGAGTGAAGTGTTTAATTGTGAAAAAAATTGATTGAGATACATAAGCAGTTCCAGCAGCCTAGTAGTTACTTGCATTTCTTGAGTGGATCTTTGTTACTAGACACATAGAGTTGTGCAGTGTATAATGCAATTGATCTCATTCAGCTTCCTCTGACATTTGTTCCTGCTCAGTTTAAAACTATGGAGTTTTGGCACACTAAAGGATTTCATGATTTCATTATGTTGTCAATCACTTCTGGTTTAGATCAGCAAATCGTTAACAATTACTTCCTTCTTACCCATATCTTCAAAGACTTGGGGCGTGATCCTTCTCTGATCCGTCAGCAGCTGAAGCATTCCTGAAAGGAAACTGGTTGAACATATGTAGTAAGTTTTCAAATAAATTATTCTCAAAGACAGTAGAGTAATAACAATGCCTAGAGGTGCTAGACACCTCAACATGTAGCCCAATTTCTGCATTAATACATTTTTTGGTGTTTTTTGAAGTCATATTTTAAATATTCATTTCACTTCCCTTTTAATAAATATTTCACAAGACTAAACAAATACCAGGCTAATAATTTCCTTCTTTTTATGCTGAGTACCTCTCAAGGACTTTTTCATATCTTAAAACTTAACCTCATTTGGAAAATAAATTAAAAAGAAAATACTTCTGAGTTCTGATACTTTACATGCAAACTTTCAGTTAAGGCCAAGCTGTTGTAGAAGGAACTTAAATTCCCCCAGATGAATGTGCTGACAGACACTAAGCAACAAAACTCCAAAACAAGGCTTCTGGCCAGAAAGATGAATTGCCATTGTACCCATCCAACTATTACCCTTCTTTTCCTGTTGTAGGGTTTGGCAAGAGTGAGTCGAGCCCTCCATTGGTTTTGAAAAGGATGTAATCTCTACAAACCCAAAACAAAGCAACTCCTGTAAGCTGAACGCTCCCATGTGATAGCAAACGGGATGAAACTGAGGAGGGAATGAAGAGCTTTGCACAAGCCAGTGCTTTTTCCAAACTCAAGGGAGACAACCATCTCCAGAGAACATCCTGCAGCTGACTTGTGTTAAGAACTATGCATCCCAACATCATTAAATCAGTCCAAGTCTGAAAGTCAAAGGGCCAGATTAGCAAAAGCTAGCTAGGGAGTTAAATTTAGGGGGATTAGATGTCCTTCTCCCTTTAATTTCGTCCCAGGGGTTTCTCTGGTGGAAAAGGACAGGAAGGAATAGGACACTTAAGCTGTTGTGACACACTAGTCCCCAAAACACTTTAGACGTGACTGAGATGGCTGGTGGATCTTCTGTTTTGCTGACGTGGTTGGAAACCTGCAAAAGCAGCATCCTTCATCTCTCTCAGGGGAATGCGGCAGTTGAAAGACATTTCAGGTGATACCATGTCTACAGATCACTCTAGGCCCACCGAATCTTCCTGTTTGCCAGTCACAGGTGTTGGGATCTCTCTCTGCAGTTGCTAAGCTGTTGTTACAGGGCAGCTAAAACATTAAATACTTTACTAAAACTATTTTTCCATGCAGGCAATTGCTGTATCTGGCACAAAGATCTTGTATAATCATTAATGGGAAGTGAAATGAGCCAGTTTCTCTTCAAAATGTGGCCAGCCCAATGGGATGATTCAAGAACTCCTGCTTTTAAGTGTGTTTAGTGGTGTATGTGCAGAGACTGCTTTGGTGTTCTTCACCTCCAGACACTGACCTGTTGATGTGCATAGCTGAAATTCTTGCATAATTTAACAGAGCCATCTCGGGTGTCTCACTGTTGGGAGCATTTGAGCTGTGTTCCCTGGATTTTGGCATACAGCTTGTACCCCATTATATTTACAGAAGGGTTTACCAGACTCGCTCACTTAGAAAATTTCTTAGACAGGTGGCGTTTTTTTTTGTCAAACACCTATATTTTAATGGCTCCCAAAATATCTGTGACATCTGTCTCCAGTCAAGTTTTTTATTTCCTAGGTTTTAGTCTGATAGGAGTAAAATAATATTATTCATTTTTGTCTCTCAAATTCCAGCATTGTTGCAAGCGAAATAAATAGCTGTAGACATCTTTGTTTGTTTGTTTGTTTTTCTGATGCATTGGAAATGCTTGCTGGGGTTTTTTTGTTGCTGTTCCACCTTCAGAGCATTCCAGCACACGGGCTCATGGCTAGAAAGAATGACTGGCTGAATGGAACTGTAACCAGTAAAAAATCTGTTTCAGTCATTGCAAACTGAGGATACTGGAAAATACGTAAAAGTAGATTCATTTATTAAAAGCACACTTATTTTGTTTTCTCACTTTTTTTCTATTAGAATTGCAAAACCTGAAATTTGTTGTTTAGCAAAACTCTGAGGTCTGTCTAGGTAGAGTAAATGAATTATGCAAATTATTCAATTGAAAGAACATGCATACTCGTGTGCACACATTATTTGCCCGGTCCTCCTATTACAGATGCAACCTGTAGTAAAATCCTGGTTTGTTAAAGCAAAGGAGTGATCTAGAGACTCCCAACTGATGCAGTAGAAATCTGTTCTGTTTTTGTAGGGCACATGGAGCTTGAATACATTCATATGAATAATTACTAAAATATGTTAAACATAAGTTTTCATTGCTTTAGGTTGTTCTCCTGAAGAAATGATATTTTGATGTTCATGAACAATCTGTCTATGAACCCCTGTTAGCCATTTCTGAATTTTCTAGCTGCACTCAAGGTAATTTTAACTTTCTTCTTTCATTATATTTATAAAAATCTCAAAATACATTAGTTTTTTTTCTCTTCAACTTCCAAGCTTTTGCTGCCTGTATAGTTCTCAGTATTCTTCTGTGATTTTCTGGTATATGAAAATATCTTCTCAGGATCCAGGTATCATAAGGTACACACCTGATGTAAACAGACATCTTCAGGTCTGACCTTTTTATTCCTCTGCATGCTCAATGAGCTTGCCATGGCTGCTTTTGCCATACATAAGCTATGTAGAATATTTGCAAGGTTTTGATAAAAAAACAAAGCTCAGTTTTGTTCCTCCACCAAATTTCTCTAGCTCTTCTTGCTCAGTCTTACAGTTTTCCTTACTGAAAACCACACTGGTGTCCCTTCTGCCTTTCATACGACCAACTTCTTGTTTACGAAGAAGAAACTAAATAAAATTGATTGAGCAGAAATACAACAGTTTGTTTCACAACAATTTACCTGTTTAATTGATATTTCAAATTCAATGCTTTGAATTCTTTTCTGGATGTCTTCCTCATGATCTTGCTTCCAAACCATATCAGATAAGCTGTTTTGTAGCTTTTATGCTCTTTCATCTAATTTCATGCTACTGGTATATAGATATATATATACACTTCTCCACTCAACAGGCTACAGCCCAGTTTGCTGAACTTTGTAATACATATACAGATGCTGCTCCATCCAACTTGAGAAGTTCTGTTGGAACCTTCTCTGACTTGGAATTTTCATGTTCTGAGAAGTTAATTATATTCACTATGAATGATATTTCAAGTTTTAATGATGGCAGTTCTCTAATCCATATAATTCAACAGTTTTTCATACAATTCCTCGTTATATGATCAGTGTCTGACCATTCTTTTTTTTCTTACTAGAATCTCACACATTAATGATTTATTAATTCTGGCTTGCAGTTAAAATACTTCCATTATGGGGATCCAGAAATCAAACTTCTCCTCAGAGTTTTGCTGCCACCTCCTGATCCCTGGCATGCCTACTGATAACTTATTTAATCTAGTTTAATGGTTTGGATTTGCTTAACTAAGTTACTGAACCACCATCAAACTGCGCTGAATCAAAGGCAGACATATCCTTTATACTTCTTAATATTCATATTATATTTTAATACAATGCTTGGAGAGGAAAAAAACACCTCCAGCTGAAACTAAGAATAAAAAATGAGTGTTTGCAACACTTCTGAACAAAGCTGTTCTTATGAGGTAAATGCTGATGTTAAAGGTTCTCATAAAACAACTTCAGGATTTGTGAGGGAGTTGTGAAAGAATTAAAAATATAATGAATGCAAAGTTGAGGTTGTATCATCCCTCATTAGGCTTCCAATTTATTCTGCTGAACTCCTGGGATGGTGAGCTGTTTGCATCACAAGATACTTAAAATGTCACTGATTTCTTTATCCTTCCTGGCAATTACAGAAAACTACTATTATTAATGAATTTGTATGTGGCTGCAAGCCAGGAAAGTGCTGGTTTGTGTCTGTGATCCTGCATGTGTGTTTCAGTCTTCCACTCACAGACTAAGGAGAACTACTCTGATGCTCAGAGATCAAAGTCAGAAGCTAGGGAGTGTGACGTACCAGTCACATACGTGATTTTGAATGGCAGACAGAAGTATGAAGAAGAATGGAAATTGGTTGGATAAGCAGCTATCCCTTCATTTTAATTTGCTATCTGATTGCCTCATCTCGCTTCCTACATTTTCTCCCCTGAATCCTGTCTCATCCCCTCTAGGAGCCAGGAGGTAGAAGAGCGCAGAATACCTGTGCAAACCAGAGCTAAGGCAGTGAGCACAAGGTGCTGCTCCTTTCCCTTTGGGCACTGCCTGGCTATAGAAGGGAAAACAGATCGCCCTTTATATTGTCTTCAATTATCGTCATGTACAGTTGGCAGTACTGAGTGTAACCTTTAGGAAATGCCTTCAAAAAGAGGCAACTGCTCAGGTACACATGCAACAGCAAGATTAACAGGAAATATAGAACTACAATCTCACAAAAGCACATCATCTAATAAAGAAGAGGGAGCCAGATATATTTTTACAAACTGGCATATGCTTGCGGCATGTTCTGAGTTTAAAACTTCTCTAATAAATCAATGATGTTATGCTAACAGGAAAACAGGGTAACTGATGCTGAGTGCCTCTGGCAAACAGTCTGTTCCACAGGAAAGATGTTTGCTTTGGAGCCAGTCTTGCCCTCCTAATTCACAGATTTTTCTATGTATGTGGCTGCAAACTGGGGAATGCCAGAACTGAGGAAATGGTAGTCCAGAAGAGGCAAAAGATGTCAGCCCTGTGAATGTCTTCCTAATTAAACAGTGCTACAGCAACCATAATGCTTGGGATGCACCATCAGCACTTGTGCTTTTAGTGAGTAATATAGAGGATCTTTCTAGGCTGAAAAATGAGCACCTATTACTGACAAGATGCTGGTTATCAGTCCAGCTGTTATCAATTTTTATTAAGCATACTCATTCTCTATCAAATGGTTTACTAGAGTTGCCTGACAAAAGCTGAGCATCGTGTACTTCTCCAGGTATCAGGAAAGACACCAAAAATTAATGTAAATTTTCCTTCAAAAACTAGCAAGATCTACTCCTTCCTCTTACATGTAGCACGATACGGTCAAGCCTACCCTTAAATTCAGGACTGCACCCTGCTATGTTGCACTTAGTTTGCACCAAAAGACTACAACAGCGCAAGCTTTAGAGCTTCCTGATACGTGCCAGCACAAGCTCCTATGCTCGCTCATTCATTGGATCTGGACAACTTAAGCACAGGCAAATGCCTTGCCAATGATAGTGTGGTAGTCTCAGATTTACCCCTTCCTCAGTACAAGCAGAGGTGTTTTGAGCTCAGGCTACAGCAGAGCTCACATCCCGAAAAGAAGTGGATCATGAGTGTCTTATGCATAAATTCTCTGGCAAACTCATTCTTTCTTCTAGGCAGAGCAGTCATCCTTGGACTTTCCAGAACTCCTCTCCAGTGCTTGGGCACAAGCTCCTACCTGTGAAGGGCGATTTAGACCCAGTGGGACTATAGCATCAGCAGAAATAGGGACCAGAGATGGTGAATGCTCCTTCTCCTCCCTCACTCTCCTCTGTGTCAGCTTTGGAAAGGGCTGAAGTAGGAGCTCTTCTATTCTTTCTGTGACTGGAAGATTAGTGCCTTAATGTGTCTGGAAGAAAGATAAGTGGCTGCAAGTCAGTTCTGTCATTTTGCTTGTGAATGGTGGTCTTTCCAAGTCAATGTTTTTACCTCTTTAGCCTGGATAACTCAGGGATTCTTCCATTTCTGTTTTTGGTTATCTCATCTAGGGTGAGTTGGAAGCAGACTGGCTGTTGTAGCTGCCTGCCAGCAGCAGCCAGCCAATCTAGTGCAAAATCTTATTATTGGCCTTTTGTATTCAAAATACTCAAATTCTAGTACCATTGAAGTCTGCTGTTCTGGCTCTGTAGAGGAATGGTCTTTGGTTCCTGGAGAGTACCTTTATCCCTATTTTGCTCTTTTTTTTGTGCACATATAAGGGAGGGGTGGGAGAAAGGAACAGCTTCCCTAGCTGGAAACCTATTTAAATCTGCTTGCTGGGAATCAGCCCTTCAGCCAATTCCCAACACATGCACAAGGTAGGGTGAGAAACTCTGCTGAGTTTTTAAAGAGCCCATACAGCCTGTTACACAGGGTTTGGCATTTCCAATGCAAGATCCACCTTTCAGCTGTTTGTGCTGGGCTACACTGATTCAGACTGGAAAGAGTCTGTACTGTTTCTTGCTGGGAGAAAATACAAACTGAAGTGTTCAGTCATTTCTGAAATTAAATGTAGGAAAGGTTTGTTGTTTTTCAATGGGAAAAAATCAATCAAACTTTTTATGGAGAAAGTTTGCTTTGAAATTGAGCAAGAGAGGCTTTTGTTAGATGCTTTTCACAGCACTAAAGAAAATCTACTCTTATTCGGCCAGATTCTGAGATAGATATATTAAATCTCAGTTTACAGAGACACTTGCTACTGCTTAAGGGTTACGGCTGTCCCAGAGCAAACTTATGCTTCTCACAGTTGCAGTCCTGTTGTTTGCGCATCATTCCCACAGTTCAAATAAGGCTCCGTGGACCCTCTCAACTCCCAGCCTCGGCATGCACTCTCCATACAAAGCCACTACACACGCTGCAGCCCAGGATTACATGATGGAGACAGCGTTTCCCAGTAATGGCTGTTTCCAGCTGCCACATGCTGAGCCGGAGCCAAGCAACGAATGGAGAGCAGGGACACTTTCCTGCACTTTCAGTGACCTCTCTGCTGGCATCTAGGCATTGTGAAGGAAAAAGCTATCTGATTCAGAGACAGACAGAGCAACAGGCTGTACTGGAAGTGGGAGCATTTGGGATAAAAACTGGGACTTGCAGAGAAAGCAGATATTCAAGATTGGCAGGACAGGAATACTGTTCTGAAGCCTCCAAAGGAAATGACAACTGGCAGAGGCTGAAGAACTGGAACAAGGATATTAGGGTTGCATGCTAAAGGGATGGTAGAGATGAACATAGGATGGGGGGAAAAATTGCCCAAGAAACCAAGAAAAATAAACTGATAGAGAAAGTGGGGTGGAGAGGGAAGGCATACTAAGAATACAGTCACAGGAAAGAGACTGGCAGGAGAAACCAGTGGAGGTGGGTATTGCTCGCAAGTGGATGGAGCAAGCAGTCCCAGATAGGAGAGAGGCCGGCAAGAGTCAGGAGGGAGTTCAGACTACCTAGGCAAGGAGATGAGGAGTGTAGCCTCAGCTAGGTGTTGAACATGAGGGGTTTTTTTAATGAATGTTGGTGAATAAAGCAAATAAGGCAACAGTTGCAACCAAAGTAAAAGCAGCCAAATTATCTTCTTATTGTCAAAGGCCTGTAAGTGTACGCTCTGAAAAGACAAGTGGGAGCCCTGCAGCTGCCCAGCCTGAACACAGGATCCACCCTTGCACCACTTGCACGCCGGACTGGCTGCTGGGCTCCTCCCAGTACTGTTAGATGGCACAGGGGACCATGCTGTGCATGCTCCACCATCTCTAGCAGGGACATGGGAGCCCACAGTGGGAAGGTTTGCTGACTGCAGGAATTCCTGTAAGTGACATTGTTGCTGCCATGGTGAGTCAATGAAGTCACCTGCTACATGTGCATCTTTTTCCAGGGTGGGTCCTCTAGATCTTTTAGTGCAATTTTTACTTGCTCTCCATTTGTCACAACTTGGTGGTCAGGCTGTTGGCTGCATTCTGATGCCAGATATTAGGTGGAGAGGTTTTGGTCACCTTGGGTAACAATATGGCTTTTACTGGTTTTAATCTACCAATAATAATAATCATGGCAAGATAAAAATGGTGACAGCTGATGTGGATCAAATGTATCATGGCCCCCAGCACATCAAATGTGTAGCATCTAATGATTATTATACTTAGTCCTGCTTTCTTGGGGTAGACTCTTGTGCTTATTTTGGAAATAGCTTCTGATCTTCCTTCTCTGACCAATGCATATGGCCATGACTGTAAGTGCTCAAGCCAGGCTGATCCTCTTACTTTGGATTGTGTTAACAAAAACTCCAGCTGTCTCCAGGTTTTCTGTGCGTGGAAGGTTGCTAAGCCACGCAGCCTTTGGCATAACTGGTGCTGGTCTTCATTCCTCTGCAGCGACATGTCACCATCTGAGATGAGCCAGTCTACTGTCATGTAAGATCAACCAGGTACCATTAGCGTTTAGGAGTCTCTTGCATGTGGTGTTTTGTAGACCATGAACAAATACATTCAATAAGGCTGCTGCTAGCACAAAGCATTGTGAGAATCACTCTTCTGGAGCTCGAGGGCTGGGTTTGTGGCCCACAGCCCTGTGAAAATGTTTACTGCAGAGTAGCACCTCAGTTGCCACAGATACTCCTTGAGGAAGGCTTTGTCAGTGGACTAGTATGTCAGTAGTACCGGGGGTTACTTTGAACTGAAGTCAGCTATACTTTTCTTGTTCTCCTGACAGTCCTTTTTAACATACTTACTGATTGTGGTCGTGTTGATGTTTTTTCCTGGCAGGAAATCTGAAAAAGTTTCACTTATTTACCATGACATGCCAGGGATAGTGCCTGTCCTGCCAGGAGGGCTGGCTCCAGGCATGGTGGGCTGCAGCTTAGGAGAGCGCTGGACAGTGCTGTTGAAGTGGCACCTTTGTCTTCAATAGCTTTATGCTGTCTCGTGTGCATGCAGCCCTGCAGCATCAGACAAGGGTTGAGATGGAACAGACTGTGCTAGCATTTCTTTTCCAGTTTCTGCAGCAGTTACAGCATCACATCGTCAAACCTGCGTATTGAGCTAGATTAAAAGTATCTCCTAATTTCAGTTTGTGATTCTTCAGATCTCTTTCCTAGTAGTACCTGGTGTTATGTATGACTTTGTATGTTCATAGCACAGTTACTGCATCCGCAGTTACAGATGTTTGTGTGTGTCTGAAAATCAAATCCTAGGTTGTCAAGTAAGCATCCAAAATGAGGGATATGAAATTAAAGAGTAACACAATAAGAACTCCTCTCCTGGAACTCTCTAGCAGGAGCAGAGCAGACTCCAGCCCTCCAGGGACAGCGTTCTGCTTTCTTCATGGTAAAGCAATCCTGTTTCTTCATGCAGTCACCTGTGTCATTCACCATTCATTTTCCAGTTTCAGCAACGATGGGAACAAGGGTCTGGCAGACAACAGATGCTTTTGTTTCAGAAACTGATTCACACCCACAACAGGACTGAAAAACAAATACACAATGTTGTAACTAAAAACTGTGCTAAAAGTTAAAATTACAAAATTAGCTTTGCCAAGTTTTAACGATTGACTGTGCAACTTCAATATTGTTCATATGTTTTTTTTTCTGAATACAGATATGTTTATGTGCTCTACCTGTTTGTCAGTTCACGTTCTTTCTCATCCCAGAGTTGTTGAGAAAAAAACTATAGGAGATAGGAAAAACAGGAATGTAAATTTGGACTAGTCCCTGCAAGCAGCTAGAGTATGCCAGTATTGCCACTTCACTTCCATTTAGAATAGAAAAGCCCAACAGAAAGGGCTAAAGGATATTTTTGCAAAGAAACTCCTGGAAGCAGCTGTGTTGGAATAAGCATAAGACTACATGTACGCTGTTTTATAAGTCCCTCTATATAAGGCTTCTGCACCGGTAAAATGTTATTTGTTTTATAAAAAAGTATTGAAAGGAAGTCTTAAAATAAGTTAATTAGATTTTTCTTTAACTTGATAATTCACTTAAAATTCTGAAATTGTAATTCTGAAAACACCAGATCTGATCTTGCAGCAAATAACGTAGTGGTTTCTGTCACTGAGCAGACCAGAGAGAGAGAGAGGTGGAAATATCTGGTTCCAGGTTGTTTCTGCTGTACATGTGATGGTACTTTGCATGCAGTCTGTTGCTGTGTGCAGATGACGTTTAGTATATTCTGCTTAAGGTACTATTTTGGGGAGCTCCTGCTTTTTGTACTGATCAGATGGGAGTTCAGAACCTCTCTCATCTCTGGGACACTTGCCAGACACAGCATCAGTACTGAAGTATTACAAAGTAGACAAACAAAATACAAAAATATTGAGGAAAAACTTGTAGACCAAGTATTCTACTTACTAAACCTGTTTGTCTTTCTAGACACAACCAAAGACTGATGAGAAAGAGTCTTCTATGAAAACAAACCAGAATCAGATTGGCAGTGTCTCTTTAATGTGCCACACTGTGAACTTGAAAGAAATCTCATTATCAGCCTTCTTGGCCTTAAGCACTTCATCAAGTATTCCAAGATTGCTTCTTGCAGATGCTGCAGTTAAGGTGCTGGGTGGTGGGGTTTTGTTTCTGTTCCCTTAGGCCCTTTTCTTGTTTTTGTGTGTGGCTATAAATATCTTATCCCTGAGAAAAGACATGAAAGTAATTGTAGAGGCATTAATTAGATGCCATATGATTTTCTTTTTCAAATTCTGGAGCCACAAAGCATAACTTTTAATTACCCATTTTTGTTTTGGGAATAGTAGTTTCTTCTTCAGACTTATATCAACATGATCAGAAATATCTATAATTTCTTTTGCAGAATTCTTCATTTCTCCCGGCCAACTTTTAATAAATAAGGAAAGATTTATGCCTGAATCAAAGAGTTATGCACCCCTGAGTAAGTGTTCCAGTTCCTCTGTTGTGGGTCTCAGCACTGTATATCTATCATGTATAGTTCACAGAGATCCTCAAGATAGAGATGAAAAACTTATAGTTCATTTTTTACCTTCTAAATTAAAGACAGAAAACTTAATTCCAATGTAGTCGTATCCAACTGGCTAGGTAAGTAACTTTTTTTTATCCCTTCCCCTACACCAGAATACAACAAAACCATATAACTTAATTTGAACCACATCCAGGCAATATTACATGCTCACGTTGTCTTCTCCATACAACCTGAATATACGTCTTTTTGCAAATGGTTTTGTAAAATCCACGCATGTGGCTTTTGACTGATTGTTGGTGTGGTTTTCTGAGTAGGTAGCTTTCATCAAAGTAGAAGCTAGCAATGATCCATTGGTGTCAAAACCAGATACAAATTGCTGAGAGAGTTTTCAGGCAGAGGATCCATTGCAGCCAGCATTCACTGGTCGCATAACTTCGGACTTCAAAACTACCTCTTGCAGTTCCATTCCCATCAGCATACAGGCAATTATTGCAGCGCGCAGAAGTATGTGTGACGGCTGCACTCCACAGCTGCAGAACCTCCATTGTGCTGAAGATTTTGAAATAGCTGAGTGGAGGAGGAGGAATTTACATCTGAAGGTATCCTAATAACTTTTAGCCTTTGATGTTCTTGGGTTAACCCAATTCAGTTTCTCAGTACTTACAAAATATTGTAAGATTTTCTGGTGTCTAGTTTCTTTCCTTTTCCTTTTCTTTCTAGTTTCCTTCCTTTTTGTTTAGTTTCTAAAGAATCAAGACTTAGATGTCTGTGTCTTCCCAGTATTCTTGGATGTGTTAGCAAGTTTTAATCAGAGCTGACACAGGTCTCAAAAATAAGTTTGAAATTACTGAGGTAAGTTTGATTTTGTGAAAACAGGGGGACAGCACAGGAGAGAAATCAAAATTGGTGACCCCACACCAAAAAGCTACAAGAGCTCATCTATTATTAGATGTCGGGGAATCTATTCAATGTCTGTCAGCACCCAAACTGTCGTAAAAACTTACATCAGAATTTTGCATGGATGAAAAATGAGGGAATCACAGTACAGATCCTTGGCATAGAGAGTGTTGTGCTATGACCGTTCCTTTGTCCAGTATGAAAGCAGAGATGGATCATGAAATACTGCATGCATGCCCTCTTTTCCTTTCTGTCCCATGCTGTCCCAGTGTTCCCCAAGCTGCACCCCTGAAATTTCATTCCTGCCTCCCAACTTACCTGCCTGAAGTTTATGATACCAGATTTGCATTTTGTGTATTTGGCATCCAAACCAGAAATTCAACTACCCCATGCCTGGTCTCTTAAATATACACTGTAAAAAAGCTGTGCTGTGGTCATATGCTATTTGCTATTTTAATTTGACTGCAGATGTTCCTGCACTCACCTAAGGCTGGCTGTGTCTCTTTCACACTTGCTCTCACTTGCTTTTCCAGCCTGTATTCTTATCAGGAACACATTTGTGTGAATTAGTGGTGCATCCATCCTATGACCATAAATTGACATTCCTACTAACTTAACTCTTACCTTAAATTAAATGTTCTCTGTTTCACATAAATATTCTAAACCTGCTTGCTTTTCTAAGCTTAAGAAAGTTATATTAAGAAATGTAACTCTGGATTGTGATGAGTGGCTTTTGGGGTCCTTAGAACATAATGATCTGAATGTCATAAAACCTGAAAGAAGAATATATATAGCAATATTTTGCTGTTAGAATTGTTGCTATTAACAATTCCACACTGCCAAAGATTATGGATTATTCTGAACAGCGAGCCACATCCTGGCAGAGTAGGCTTTGTGAACGCCATGCAAATTACTGTTTTAAGCTGCCTTAGTGATCAGAGAATAAACCTCTGGGCTCAGAGAGAACTGGTAGTCATTCATTGTGTGGTGTGTTTCTCCTCAATTTCTCATTTTGCAAATTATATAGACAGCAGATCTTGAATGCTGGAAGGGTATTGACTAATACATGGATGACTGTGGAAGTGCAGGCTGCTCTGGTCACAGATGTCTGTCTTGTGAAAAGCCAACATTTAAAGCCATATAAAGGCATGTCAGGGAGTATTTGCATTTTGAAGGCATTGAGCAACAATATCTCCCACCTGTGAAAAGAGAGCAAGAACACCAGTAGTGGCTCTTTTCAGGTACAGTCATAGTTTTATAGAAGGTAAGGGCCAGTCACCAATTTCCCAATTCTTCTTTTTTTTTTCTTTTTGTTTACATGGCTATACCTTGAAAGTCCAACCTTTCCATGGCTGAAAATGAGCTTGAACTATACTTACTGTGTAATTCTGAATGTGCTGGCACTCACCACCTACATTTTCCCCATCTACACACAAAACTGCCACTATCTTATCTTGTGTCACACATGTTGGTCGTTGACTGTGGGTATAGCAGCCTCAGACCCTCTGATCCCTTTCTCCCAGCCTGGGACTCTTTTGCTCCATCCCTGTCTTGCACCAGCTCTGCTATATATGCTATAACTTTGGCTTCCTGTTTCAACCCTCCTCCCTTCCCATGGTTTCTGTCCAGACAGCACTCTAGTTTCTTCTCTTCTCTCACCTTTTCCTCTCCAGCCTGTCCCTTTTTTAGGTGACCACTTCTTCTGATTGCCCCAGACCAGCAGCAGGGTCCAAAGGAGCAGAGGAGAAACTAGCTGAAGAAAAACACATTGGTCAGCCTCAGACTAGCACAGAATCACTGGAAGCAGTATCTTTGAAACACCAAGCTGTGAAGATATATGAAAACCAATCTGATCTTGCTTAGGCCTGTAATTCAGCCAGGCTGAGGTGCATTTCCAGAGTGGCTAAAGCATTCCTCCTGCCAAATTGCATGCTTTTCCTCCAAAGTATGGGGCCTTTGGGATTGTCTAAATAAGAGGTTGCCATTCTTTTTAATGTGAAGGAAAGAGCATATTTTTGCTTATACTTGTTGAAGAGTGAAACCATTTTGAATGAAATTTTTATGCACAGTCAGTCTGAGGTGATTCTTGATACACACACACATGTATCACCCTTAGGCGGACACCTGCCATGGAAAATGTGAGTCCTGGCAGCTGAAGTCTCACAATGGCATCAGTGATGGAAAATAGTGGTCTAATAGTGGAATTATGAAGCAGCATTTAACAGGTGAAAATCTTTCAAAAGATTCAACAAACACATTTATCCATTGCAGTAATTTTCCTCTTAAAAACCTTTGGCATGCACTTGTTCATATAAAATAACTATTTGCGGAAATAGAGGAAGTTAAAATCCCACCCATCCTTTTCTCTCCTGGTTTATTTATTTTCCATGTGAGATTAATGAGTTTCCTGCAACATGGCTGGATCCGCTCACACATTGTGCAGATAAGTTAATATTTATTTCCTTTTCCAAAGGCGAGCAGACACCTTCATTCTCCCTGATTTTTAAAAGCAGAGATCAGTGTACAGTATGTCAAATGACACTAAAATCAACCTCCTAAATTATAACATGCTAGTGTTACACTGCCTACTGCCGTTAAGCAGACTGGTGCACCAGGCTGAGCTGTACTGCTGGATACTGACTTGGAAGCTTAATTTAACTAGCTTAATTTATTTTATCAGTGGATACTTTAGAAAGAACACATCTGCTTCTTTAAAAGACTTTCTTTAGTTTAGCACCTCTCATTTCAGGCTCAACTGCTGTGTACAGTGAAGCTCGCAGGAGCTGGTTTCCTACGGATTTCTCTTGCACGTACCACTTACACTCCCAGTTCCTTCCTGCATCCCAGTGCCATTGCTCCTTCCTAAGGCATGCCCAGGTCCCCTCGGGCAGAGCAGAGGCGCCTGCAGCTCCTGCCCTGGTGAGACTGCCATGCTGGATCCCCTCTCTGGCGGATGCAGTTGTCTTTGCCTGCCGGGGAGGCCGGGCATGCATCAACCCTGTACACAACTACCAGGTCTCACTTTTGGACCTGCTCTATCACACGCCAGTAAATGGACAAATGGCAGGTGACAGGAGGAAGGCTGGGGAGGAGATGTGACAAGCAGATGGTGTGAACATTTCCTAGGGACACCAGGTTAAAAAGGAGCTCCTTTCTGCCAGGGCATTATGTAAAAGGATTATATATGAGAAATGCAGTGTGTGGCTTGATTCAAGAGCCACTGGGTGTTTATATTGTTATTTAACCTCTCCTTCTTCCAGAGTCAACCTTGGTGCATCAATTCCTCCCCTCCTCTCTCTGGTCAAGTCCACCTTAATACCCAGAGGAGAAAAATCCTTTCTTTCTTCATATATGATTTTAAATCTTCTGTTTTAAAGGTAAATTGGACAAGTGAAAATATTGGAAAAAATATTTTTTTATTGGACATATGAAAAAGTTACAGCTCTATCTCCAGCCTCTGAGTTTCTAACTCCCTGCTCCTGGAAGTGTGGATCGGGGCAGTGCAGCAGCAGTCGGTGGAGCTGTGCCAGTATAAACGAGGGGAACTATTCCAACCATGTGTGCAAACTCCACGAGAGATTTACTCACCTTCTGAAACCAAAGAGCTGAAAGTTCATTCCCATTTCACTTATCTGCCAAGGCTGAAGTTCAGTAATTCATAATTTTAACACAATAAATAATGAAAGAGCTATAACAGAGCAGGGAAGGCTTTGATTAGGCATTTTATAGCAAGTACAAGAAAAACATTGAACTTTGTGCTCAGGGATTGGCAGCCACAAGAAGCAGG
>NW_010416336.1:20591-25632 GCF_000710305.1 Buceros rhinoceros silvestris | reverse complement strand
GGAATGTCTTGGTTCAAACATGTCTGTAACTTGAAAGAAAAAAAATAAAGAAAAGGAAACCTGAAGAGTTTCTTTCTTATGGTTTTACAGGCAGTATGAGAACCCTGGCACTTCAATAAGGGAGCTGTCATAGATACAGTGTCATTGTTTGTACTCCCACTGCCACAGATAAAGTATAAATGAGCCTCTGACTCACAGCGCCAGAGCAACCTGTCCCTTATCCGACATCTCAGTCTCAGCTTGAATGAATTTTTTCAAGACACATGCTAACTGCAACTGAGAATTTCTGAGCAACTAACAGTCAGGCGGTGTTATTACTACATTACCTGTACACCTCATACATCAGAAACCTGTGTTTCAAAGGCAGACTTTAAGTTCTGGGCAGTAGGAGTAGTGACTGTTGCATTAGAACATCCTGCGTGTTCAAAGGGTTGTCTGGATCTCAGCCCTTCCACTCCATTGGACTCCGGGATTTTTGGAGCTAGCACTTTGCACCTCTCTGAAAAGGGGCCTTCTCCCTCAGAAACAACAGGCAGGAGAGAATCAGATCAAGAGGACAACTCATTTCCCACTTGTCATTCTTAAAAGAAAATAAAGCATAGATGATTGCAGAAGTTCAAAGAGAGGATCATCAAGTCTTTCAGAAGTCCCCTAAGGCTCCCAGGAAGGATAAGGCCTGACACGGCTCATATTTTTACAAAGCCAGGCAGGGACTAAAAATGATGAAAGCCTGTCATGCCCTCCTTTTCTCTTTTCCATACTCATCAGTAGCACATGACTGAGAACTAATGGAGCGGCTCAAGAATGCTGCTGCCACGAAGGCACAGGTTGGGAGAGAATTTCTCATTGAGAAGGTAAGCGTGGGGTTTTTTTACAAGAAATATGCCATCCAAATTCTGGAGATGCAGCAGTGATCCATGAAGGAGGTTGTAAGTATTTTCTTCATAACAAGCCATTTTGATATTTCACCCTTAACTGCAGTCTTTTTGGAGACAAGTTCTCAGGCATTTTATTTTTATTTTATGATTTTAGAGCTGCAAATGAAGACCAACATGATCATCTGGCCTCAGCCTTAGCTTTTAGAATTCTGAAAATTTTGATTAACAGTTCTTGAAACTGAGTTACAATTGGTTACAAGGACTTGACGTGCTGCAGCACTGCAGCTGCAGAGCCCGCAAGGAACAGGAGGGGGACATGGTCAATCAGAAATGAACTCATTGATCAGGGGTTTGTGAACTCCTGTCACTGAAGACCTTACATATTTTTATGGGACTAGTTCTCAAACCTCTTGCTTTGAGATCACACCCCACCTAAGCTCCTAACTCGCGGACTGCAGACTCTGGCTCCATGTTTCTAGCCATGGCACATGCAGACTTGCACTGACTTAGTTTCAAAAAGAGAGACGGACTTTGTTCCCTTCCCACATAGTTCTGTGGCCTACCCACTTATATTCATTGGAATCATTGATTTAATTTTTTTTCAGCTGAGTCTTATTTCCAGAGAAGGGCCGTAACCTCTAGGCCATCATGCAAACAGTAGAAAGTATTCCCTGGTGCATTTTGAAATTAAAGTGGTTGCTGCTGTCATAGATGGGAAGAAGACATGGAGCTGCTCAGTTCAACAAGGTGACTGCATGTCTGGACAAGTGTGGTAATAGAAGTTTGTATACAAATGATCCTCAGGTGCCCATAAACTCAGGCACATAAACAGGGCTTTTTGTTATTGTCTTCTTGGGCGGAGGGCAAATGGGGTTTTGGACTGGGACAAATTCTCCCAGGATTTACTTCAGGCATGTAGAGTGTTTTCTTAGACCGCCCCCTCTGAGGCTGTTGTGTCTTCAAGAGATTCAGCCTGAGAGTCCTCTCCGCCACCTCAAACGAAACTGAGAAGTTCTAGAGTCAACTGCAACAGGGCCTTTCTCTGGAACTTTCCATTGTTGTCCTCTACTGCATGCCAAAGCTCAAGGCTGGATGCACAGTCTGGTGTGACCACCTGATGATAGTGGTGCGAGTAGCAGCTCCTTCCACATTTTCCACCACCAGACTTAGAGACTTCTCTGAAACAGATGTAAACATTAATTCCCCCTGGAACAGCTTCTAGAAAGATGGGCCCAGAAAGTCGTTTTGTCCCTGAAAGGACAAACCTGAAAGTACCTTATGGGAATGGAAAGAAATTGCAAAGGTAGTAGCTCCACCTCTGCATGTGATTCCTGGCATCGAAAGCTTCCCTGTGTCCTCTGAATGCTGGAGGTTGGGCTTTTATGCCTTTGTGTCCTTGATCTTTACAGGAAAGCATGAAAAGGAATTTTCAAATGAGAATGTGCGAAGATTCTCATCCTTTCTAAATCTATGGCAAAGCATACCAATTTGCATGAAAGAAAGTTTTTATCTTATGGTCAGTAGGCAAAAGTATTCATAAGGGTATATGATGAGATTATTATGGTGTGGAGCCTGGCAGGTTTATAGCTGTAAAACATTGGCAAGCAAGAGCTAAAGGAGGACTTCAGTGTGAAATATGGAACTGATTTGGCATTCCCCGTGTCCTCAGGTTTCCCTAAGTGTGCTCTGTGCTTATTGTCAAAGATTCGTCCCACAAGAACAGAAAGGACAAAATAAGGTGAAAACTATGCAAGTGGAAAGAACATTATCACTGCACAGAAGTGATCATGAAAAGAGAAAAGTAACTCTCTTCCTTTCAATTGTTGCTTCTTCAGAGATGCTGCTGTAGAAGAAAAAGACTTTTAACAGAAATTTGGCAAGTGTCAATGTCCCTTGAAGCTCTTGAAGCTTCAAGTTAAGAAATGAATTCAAGACTTACACTTGTCATGAGCTGACATTTGTCATGAGCTCATCTGTCATTAACAGGCTGGAGTTGCATCAGAAGTTTTTCCAGCATGGCTACACACTGAGCTGCAAGAGCCTTCATAATCATCCAGGAAAGATGGGCAGCCCTGGCAGGTCAGCAAAGCCAGTTTCTGGTGAGTATTCAGCCCCTCAGTCTCCCACTTCCCTGGCAAGGTGCAGACCCTGAGACCATACCTGCCACTGGAAGACACATCCCCCTTTTTCCATCCAGCATTGTCATTTCTCTAATGGTTGCACTCATCATTAAAACATTTTCATCATAAGTTGGCCACATCCTGAAAACATCAAACTTCTCATTTGTAAAAAAGGAAATGAAATACCAGTGGAATTTACCTTTTTTAAAAAAAAAGAAAACAAGGGCTTACACAAGCAGGAGCTAAATGGGACTTAGATAACACACGGCCTTTACACAGGATCCTGTACTGCGATGTTTTCCTCCTGGTGCAATGTACAGTTGCAGGCTCTACACACCACTGAACAAAACGTGCTGGGCAGCTTTTGCCAGAGGAAAGTCTGCTTCACATGCTTAGAAACAGAAAGAAACATTTCCCTTTACTAGCTACTGTAATAGTTTTTCCTGACTTAGGGAAGGAAGAGAAAATAAACTCTGCAAATGTTACGAGAAAATACTGACACTTCCTCCTTGAATTCCCGTTGCCATTTTGCCCAGGAGCTGCTCTCCTTTTCTCATGACCGTTTCTAGTTGCATACAACACGCTTACCTTAACCTGAAGGTAAATATCAGACAAGAAACTGCCCACCTCAAGGTTCACAGCTATACCAATAGTGCTTCAGATTCATTCTGTGGTGGGACGCAATGAGATCTGATGCCACAAGAGATAAGGTCTTGTGACATGGAATGCATTTGGTCCCATGGCAGGGAAGCTAAGTGCTACAGCTGGGACGTATGTGAACTACCTGGGGGTCAGAGCCCTCTCGGAAGCACAGCCCCTTCCTGCTGAGCAGTTCACTCTGTTACTGACACACCACATGTTGCTGATCAATGCATCAGAAGATGTATCCGATTTTGCAAGAGAGATACAGCAGAGGTGGAAGTTTGTGTCTTAGCTGCAAAAGTCTGTAAAGGGGGAGTTTCACATGTATGGGATAAAACTGGCCAGGTCTGTGACAACAGGACGAGGGCGTAGCACTGCTTGCCAGTTCCTATGGGAAGAAAATTTGTGCTAGTGTGGGAAATATGAAATACAAAAGCACAGCTCTCTGTCAAGTGAATGATGTCTTCCAATTTACCTCTCTGGCAAGGACAGCAGTGTCCCGTTTTGCATGAGCAGTGATTGTTCCAAACCAGCTGTGGCACTGAGGAGTCCAGGCTGACACCAGAACGTCTTGAAGGCACCCACTCCCCCTACAGCTGTTCTGCCTGTAGGAAAAAAGCCTGAACCTGCAAGAAGGCTTAACATACAAACCCTCAGTAGGCCTTGAGAGCAACCACATGGATGTGGTTGAATTCACCATCCTGGTAGCCAGAGGCTGTCCTGAGGACACATGCAGCAAGTCTGGCATATTCTGGGCATGTTGCATGTGAGCCCAGATTGACTAGGTCTGTGCAGTGGTTATTTTCCTGTGATTTTCTCAGCCCTGGTATGATCCTCCAATGGTGCTGGTAGTCAAACCTGCAATGTAGGCTCTACTTAATAAAATATTTCTGAGCCTGATAAGTATTGTGTTTACCTTGCGATGATTTCCCCCTGTTCTTGCTGACTGGAAGCTATAGGTTGTGTTCTTGCAGCCGTTCTCACAGCTGCTGCCGCGTGGCTTCCCACATCCAGCAAGGAAGTAGGAGACGCCACTCTTTTGTTGGTCCAGCTATAGGGAGATTGTTGCCAGCCGTTCTCACAGCTGCTGCCGCGGGGCTTCCCACATCCAGCAAGGAAGTAGGAGACGCCACTCTTTTGTTGGTCCAGCTCTGCTGGTAGCTCATTCTCTTTCCTACCCACCCCAATTTGACTAGGTGCATCCCCTGACTTGGCATTGACAAGGATTCAGGGCATGCCGCACAGCGCACAGCACACAGAGAATGTGTTGCTGAGAATGATCCTAAGTTATCCAAGTTGGTTTTTTTTTGCTGTTCAGTGGGAGAAACAACAAATTTATCTATGGACAGAACAAGAAGAGAGAAAATATAACAGGTGGGAAATTCTCAAATGCAAAACTCT
>NW_010416336.1:16801-20443 GCF_000710305.1 Buceros rhinoceros silvestris | reverse complement strand
AAAATACCGTCCCTTGATTAATACACAGAAGATGCTGCAAGTCTGCTGATTTTAAATCTGCAGATTTAAAACCTGATTTGAATCCTGCTTCTTCACTGTCATCAATCAGCCAGAAGACTGAAGCAACAAGTGGCTGAAGCAAGGACCAGATGATTGTGAAAGGATTTTAGGTGCCTGCATATGCAGGCAGGCAGGCGTCCTTCAGGACTTTAAAAAATTTCCATAAAGTAGGAACAACCGGTTCTGCTGAGCTGCTGAGCACCCTTCAGATTACAGCCATGAGTGATCCTAAAGGCAAATGCAGTACTACAGGAATGGAGTTGTAAAAGATGAACATTTAAAAAGTGTTTACTCTAATCCTAGAAACAGCCAGGAAAGTGCCAGATCAGGAAGGCCAGAGGAATCCCAGACAGCAAAGGAATCTGCAGGGTGGCAGGGGGAGGCTGCTGCTCTGCCAGGAGGGAGCTGCTTGCACAGATTGCCACGCTGCCTTTGTGTTAGCCTCAAAGTCACCATTTGCTTATTACAAACATTGTTAAATGAAACGTGTAATTCAGGAGAGCAGAACTAGGTCTACGTTCAGTAGGAATTTGTAGCTTGAGAGGTTTCTGAATTCCTGAATTCCTCCCTGGGTTCATTTGCAGGTTTTGCCAGTCAGTCCATTACAGTTCTGTCACAAGAATATTTCTCTCACTTCTTAACAGATGGTCACTGGCAAGTTACATCTTTAAGCCATCTTGTGTGTATTTTAACATGATAAATGAAAGAGTAGTGACTTTTACTTTACAGTGTTCATTTTGAATGAGTTAAGCATCACAATTACAGATACACAAAAAAATACATTGTATTTTATTCCTCTCGAAGTCTGAATTATTTTTTTCCCCCCCTGTGTGTGGGGTTAACTGCATGGATATTTTTGATAGTTGTGCGTGCTGACTCACGCTTGGAGGTGCCAGATCAGTCCATCGACTCTAGAGGGAAGCAAAGGCGTGCTGGCTGCTAGGTTAGCCCTCTCACCTAGATGCCTGCAATTAGGTGGGAGGAATGCAGGCTTCAGTTGCCCTCCCTGTTTAAAGGATGCAGCAATCCTGCCCTCACTGGAGTGTCCTGAATTAAACGTCTTGCAACACAATGACGAGGGAAATTCCAAAAATGTTTAAGAGACTCAAGAACATAAGCTCGAACAAAGGTTCCTATGAAATGTTACGTATGCTTATTCATAGATATGTTAAATATTTAAGAAAAGATTGAGCCCATTCTACTTCCCGTTCTCTCTTTAGCACTTTCGCGGGAAACGACCTGCAGCTTGTGAAAATCCTGATCGTCTGCAAGCAAGTTCGGGACCGGTACGGGCAGCAGCGTGAAGCTGCGGGCGGCAGCGCCTCGCCCCGGCTGCGGGAACGCGGCGGGAGCGCGGCGGGAGCATCGTGCCCCCTCCTGGCGGGCAGCGCCAACCGCCCAGCCCGGGCTTCCCCGAAGAAGGGACTCGAGAAGGATAGGACTCCAGGGGAAAACTGCAGTTTTGATGTTAGTTGCTACCACCGATGCATATTTTTTCTGTCCAGAATGTATTGAATGCTACGATTTCCCTCTCAGAGTACACAATCTTCATTACTTCCTTTACAAATGCACTGCTTTTTTAAATTAAATGCTGCAGGCAGCAAAATAAATTGTTTAATCTCCTTGCTTGACAGCAGATAAACTGTAAATCAGATTTTATCTCTGCTTAGTCAAGTAGAAATGATGGGGATGAACAACCTTCTAAAAATAACAGAATAGCTAAAATCTCTGTTTCTCTAGAGCAAATGTATCCCTTTGGGAAAGTGCAAGAAATACCATCTGTGTTTCCAAAACGCTTAAGTTAATTTGTTGCAGACATCTCTGTATTTACTGTAAATGGACACATGTTGTGTTGCAAAACAACATGTTGCAATGATGAAAAATAACCTGAATACTCCCATCCAATTAACTCCAAAGGGTGTTCTGTGTGAAAAAGCTCCCTTTGAAAGATCAGTTTGTTTTATGTCAGATGTCAGACCTATCTGTTTGGGATTTTTTGAGTTAGTTTCATACACATATTGACAGCTGTTCACAGAGGAAGCCGAGAGGGGAAACTGCGAAGGAGTTGTGACTTTTATGGCAGATTATCTTTTTCTGATTATCAGACAAGAAGTGTGTTTTATAAGCAGCTACCCTCTTGGTGAGAGGTTTCTACAGAACAGACAACTCTACAGGCTTTTGTGACTCTTATTTTCCTTGTACCTGCTAAGCACTGTCATTCCTTGCAGTTCGTGTTAAACATAAGGTAGAATTTAGAAAATAAGCCTTCTCATCCAAGTGTTTGGTTGGATTGTAAAAAGAATTCAGAACATAATTCTGAGATTAAGAAAATGAGTATTTGCTTATCTGATGGGAAGGCAGGGGAGCACAGTACCTGACTTCAGCTGACAGCAACTAAGCATCTTTGTTTGAAACTGTGGCTGGAACTGAGCCATAAAATACAGATGGAAATGTGAATCTGAATTTCTCCAAAGTTCAGTGTGCCTTTTGGGTCCATTGCAAAGAGAAGTTTGGACCTAGATTTTAACTAGGTTTTAATCTAAACTTTTTTTGAAGTGTAGAAGGTCCCCAGTCAAATGTTACCCTGTGAAATGTAAAAAGGGAGGCAGCACATGGGAGGCTGAGGCACCACGATGCTGTGGGTTTTTATTGGACTGCAAGTTTTAATATGTCTGTTTCTTCTTGTAATGCTTGGCCTTTGAATGACCAAGAGCTCATCCAGACATCAACTGCTCCTGTGGCAAAAAAATTGTCTCATTTTCCTCCCAAATCCAAACACCCATGTTATAAGAATGCAGAAAATGTGGAGTCATTTAGGCAAGCGGTGACGCAACCACAAAGAAGCGAGCCTCGGAAGGCAGCACCATGGCAGAGGGGACGACAAAGGCGGGCACTGTCACTGCTGAGACTCAGTGCAGAAAAATGTTTCTGGAATGCATATGTGATTCTCCATCCCCAGCTCATTGTTCAGGAGCTTAGATCAATACTGCTGCAGCAAAGATTCCCAATGAACTGAAACAAAACAAAACATGCATTTATGGGAACATTGCCGCTCAAGAGCATGCATTTCCCAGTTAAAATGAAGGTGAGTCATAAATTACATCTCTGACTCCCTCAGGATTTCTCTCTCTTGCTCTGTTTTGGCTGTTTAAGACCCCTTTGATATTTGAGCGAGGCCTTTCCTTTTGCACATCTGATCTTGATTACGGTTTCTGGCAGTAGTAATTCTTTACCTCCCCAAGGCAGCAATGTTGAGAAGAGGGGAGGAAAGCAAGTACAGTGCGATTGTTTAGAAGAGAGGCACACTGCACAGTGTTTTAACCATTTCTCCGTGCTATAGCTCTGTCTCTTCCTCATGGATTGCCCTCGCACCCAGCAGTGCTAATACTAAGCTCTTCCTAAGGGATTGCCCCATGTCTATCACTGAAATCATTGTGCCTGGAGGCCAAAAAAAATCAAGGTCTGTATTTATGTATCAAAACATTGACTTCTGAACAATAAAGTTGTGGTTCGGATAGGTTTTTAGATGCTTTCTGTTTTCTGCTGAACACAGAGCATCACTAAGGTATAACAACGACCACA
>NW_010416336.1:11931-16775 GCF_000710305.1 Buceros rhinoceros silvestris | reverse complement strand
CTGAACACAGAGTATCAATAAGGTATCAATAAGCACCAAGGTTTTTCTTCTGGCTGCAAAGTGCAGTGGCCAGGTCTCAGAGGTTGCTCTCTCCACCTCTCTCCCACCTTACAAAATTAGAGGGGAGTGTTCTTGAGCTGTTTCTGGAATGTAACTCTGGAAAGGGAGGGTAGATTTCCACATGGATCAACTTTGTACCAGTCAGAACTGCCAATCTGCTTAGCCAGAAATACACTGAGGCTTTGCATGAGGGAACGGGATGGGTGAAACTGGCTCTTGCACTGCTTTTCTGTGTAAACGTTCCAGCCAAGAATGTGTTGAGAGCACATGAGATAATGTGAAGGTGGCAGAAAATGTTGGATGCTGTTTTTCCTATGGGTGGTATGAGGCATTTTGTTACAGGCAATCACAATGGTAATAACATTTTTCTTGTCAGTTTGTAATGTATGCTTCATTCTTTTATTGCTTTCACTTCTTTGGCTTGGTTATTCTGAGAGCTCCTCAGGTTTGTTGAGGCTTTCCATGGAGTTTGCAATGTGAGGGGTTACTGAATATGAATAACTGTTCTTGAAACTCTGGCATCATCAGTCTGCTCCTGAACAAAAAATACTCATTATAGACTTGGGGGGGCTACTTACAAAATGATTTAATTGTCTTTCAGCCACTCAGATGTCATCCTATTAGCAGAAACAGGCAATGGGGACCATTTCTTTTGTAAAGGTGACCACAAACACCGCGCTGGGAAGTGCAGGCAGCTGGCGACTTTCGCAAGTTTGGTGTTTGATTCTGGTGCCTGGCAGAAACAAAACAGGCTGAATTGCCAGTGATCTTTTCTTTTTAATATGTTTGCTTGTATAATACATTTTTAAAAGCTTAAACACGTTTTTAAATATGTCTACATGCACTTTAAATAGGTCATCTAAGAGTGCAGTAGAACTTCCCGGGTACTCATAGTTTGCCATGAAGATACCATGGAAATGTAATGGACAAAGAACATTTGTAACATTTTCCCCCGAAGAAGATTTCCTAACTCCTCCAACATAAGCCTTTCCTAATAGTAATACAACATTTCCACAGTGCAGGAGAGAAACAAAGCTATATCAGCTCACACCATTCCGGTGACGCAGCAAACCTGCTCAAGGAGTGTTTTATAAGCCAGAGTTTCCACTTAGCTAATGCTAAGGAAGGGTTCAACGGGGGATTCTTTACCGCACCCCTCCCCTCCCCCGCCTTTATTATTTTACTTAGAATTGCAGTATTAACTTGGAAAGTACAAATTGTGAAGAACACAAGGGAAACAGTGTTCGTTGCATGTATCTGTACGTTTCACTGAGATGTAAAGGCTGAAGTACTGGGGGCCCTGCAGCCTGCCTGGGCAGCTGGGGGCGCAAGCATGAGCAGCGGGGAGGCCCAGTACTGCCCTGCACTGCCAGCAGCTGGGTGGGTGCCCAGCCTCGAGAAGTGAATGCTGCAGAGGCAGAGCACTCCTTCACTGTGTCATTCTCTCATAAATCAGTCTAATTATTCTAATGAGGAGAACTGTGTCCTCTGCTGCGAGCCCTGCTGGTTTCCAGAGAGAGGGAAGTAAATAACAAGGAACAATGCTGGCTGCTGCTGCAGGAGGAGCAAGGAGGGGAGAACAATAGCCCTGACTCTCCTCCCTGCCACCACCCTGTTAGGAGGGAAGAAACGGGATGGCTTGGTGCAAGCCCCTGGCATTATTCCAGATCAGAACTGAAATCAGACACAGCCCGCATCAGCATGTGCTGAAAGCAAGTAAAACTGAGCACCGGCATGTTCTTTTCAAGGCTCTAAGAGAACGTGGCAAAGGAAAGAAAAGGATGAGATACACTGCAACGTCTGAGTAACTAACACTAAAATACTGACCCGAGCTCTAACAGCAGGATCAAGGCTTAGCCTTATGTCTTTGGATTTTTTTAGGAGGAGGAGGTAGATTTTAGTTTTTGAATTAAAACTCCATTAATTGGTCTCTTAAAAGATGTATTTTGGTTCCATTTCATGCTCTGAATTAGTTTAAGTCTTCTTGCAAGTGTGAAAATTAGAAACTTGTTTTTCTGCAATGAAACCTTAGATTCTTATTTACTATTTTATCTGGGAGCTGAGCTTTAAGCAAACCACAAACTACCATGAGATCTATTATAAAAATACAAGACAAAATCATGTGCAGTCCTACTCATTGTTTTCTAAATTTTTGTCATGTTCCCTTATTGTCCCCTCTATGATGACTGAAACAAATCATTCAGATCTAGATCGCATATTATGATACCCATGAAGCCTCCTTGCTATTGTTTGGACCAAATTAAAAGTGTTTGTCGAGAATAATTAAGAAATGGCATCAAAATTCATCTTCATTTTGCTGAGAATTTAATTATTTTTAATTGTGATAAAGTATCTTTTGTGTTAGATATTGAATTTATATGTTTTAATAAAAAACACTGGAAAAATTAGACAATTCTGGCAGTTCTTGTAAAGTTCTCCTCTCAGGAAAATTCCTCTGGATGTTCTCAGCAGCTTATCCTTGCTTTTTCAGCGCCAGTTTTACAAAAATGTCTTCATCCTGACCTTTATACAGCACACTTACTTCTATCTTTAGCTCCAGTTCGATAAATTATTCCATACCTAAATCCCATCTTCAGTCTCCAGCTAGATGTTGTGATCATATTTTTGGCCTTTCATACTCCAAGGAAAGCTCCATAAATACCAGAAAACCTTTCTCTCCAATCATCTTCCCATTACCTTTCCTGTAGCCATTTCCATGAGCTAAATATATTGTGATGTTAGGAGCCCTGAAGTTGCTTGTTCATCTAATGTTCCTGATTCTGGGGAGCATCGTGCCAGGCTGGTATTTCTTCCAGCAGAAAAGAGGCCATGTACAGCTGCTGGATGTGCTCTCTCCCAGGAGCCAGCAGCCTTCCCTTCCCCTGCCCATCTGCACGGCCTCCAGTTTCTGCTGGCCTGGGAGTTCCAGCGCTAAGTCTCCATACCAGACCTTGCTCCATGACAGACCTGCAGATCATGTTGGGGCTGCACTGGAAGGAGTTTCTCTGACACGGCTGAGTAACACGTGGTGACTGGAGAAAGCTGGGTAAAGTTGCTAAAGAAAGTAAGAGAGGAATTTGAATATTCATATATGGAAAGCAAGTTGCATGCGACAGCACCTATGGCCATGGATTACAAGAGTATCTTTCTCAAAGCCATAATAATTACATCTTACTTGACCGAAGCATAACATGGAGTGAAATTTTCAACAGGACTTCGACCATGACCAGCTTCTAGCATTCAAAAAGACATACATCAGGCCAAGCACAAAGTGCGAGACTGTCGTTAAGTCACAAAAAATACCTAGAATTTTTATATTTATGTTTCTAAGCCTTTCATGTTTGCTTGCTGTTGTGTTTTCCACTTTTTCTTTAAAAGGAACAGAAATATAACTTCAGGGGCAGCAGGGGATGGTGGTGCTGAGAGAGAAGAGATCAAAGAAAATGCCTTGATTTCAGGAGCCAGGCCTTTGAGAAATGCACCAAGAATCCTTAATCTTAAAGCCTGGAGCATTAGCAAGCCGAGCACAAGACCCACTAACTTCCAGTAAGCCTTGTGATACAAAACCCTCTTGGGCACTTATTTAATTCTTACTATTACCTCAAAACTCATTCCAGAATTTAAAAAATAGATTTGTTACCTTCTTCGCTAACATACAGGACACAACACTAGAATCAGAAGTTACGGATGGGGAAATTCAACACTTTGAAATACAGTGATACAGCACAACTACTCTGATTGGATGGTTTAAGGGGCTTTACTCATGCTAATGCAATGATTTTAACTATAAATCATAATTTCCCAACATAACAGAATCCCAGTGTAGCAGAGGTAGCATCAAGTGGCTCAAGCAGCATATGCACATACACAGGTATTTATTTACACTTTATGCACAGTAGAAACAGAGAAGAGGCTCCAAAGTCCTTCTGACTGCTCAGTGTGAGCCAGCCTGGGGTGTTTTTGTACCGCATGTGTGGCCTTCATTTGTTTAATCACCTACTCTCTCCCAGCACCCGCAAGATGTCCCCTTGTCCTTGCAAACCAAGTTGGCCGAAACAAATGATTTTTGATAGCTTTTAAAAACATTTGGCCATGCTCTCCCAACAAACAACCAAATGCGAAGTTATTTTAAATGAAAATGTTCATGCAAGACAATATGGGAAGTTTTAATTTAAGTCCACAGAAGTCAAGATACACCTTGTTGTGTTTGGTTGCTGCTGACTTCACCAACACCTGAAACTATACAATACACAGTGGTACAACCTAAGTTAAAAGGATCATCTTAGTGTCTGAGAACCAAGCTTCAGTCTAGCGACAGGAGTGTAATAATACGTGGTATAATATTGCCTGGCATACCAAGCCAGTGAAAGGGACTTTTAGCCAACAGTTACAGACGAATTTCATAGCTGTATAAGCACAAATGTGCACTGCTTTACTAAGCTCATCTAAAATTAAAATAATTATTTTAAATTCAACAGTTCTGACACCAAAAATCCATGTTTTGGACAGGCAATACTTGCAACCAAGAAACTGCACACAGAGTGCAGCTACTGGAAGAATAATTGTTCTGCATTGACAAGCAAACACAGCATTTTGTTATTTCTCCTTCCACTTCAATGGCTGCTGGCTTTTACAATTCGCATGCTGAAAATTTTTTCCTGAATGAAAAAACAGAGCTCCCATGGGGCTGCTTTAGCTGGCTCCCAGGTGGAATTGGCTCTTCTTGGAGCAAATCATCCCATTTATTATTATTCATACCTTTAAAGAGAAAGAAAATTCTTTCC